>NW_026623248.1:4327164-4399495 GCF_030028575.1 Malurus melanocephalus | reverse complement strand
GTGGGGCTAGGTCCTATTGTCTTTACCAATCACCTTGCCATGAAAAGGATGACTTGGCAATCAGTGTATCCCAGCAACAAAATGGGAAAGAAAAATTCCCCAAGACAGGAAACAAAAGGAGAAACCTTAACCCACAACAGTGGATGCTGAAACTGAAGTGCCTAAAGAGAAGAMCTTTCATTAAAAAATGGAACCTGACTATGCTGTTGTGAAAGAAGATGGAAACATGCTCAGAGATCATGTTTCTGTTCATTAATTGTCATTTTAATAACSAAAGTCACACCAAGCCATCAAATACACTCTCACTTTGGCCAATGCTAGCTGAAGACCAATATTCCAAAGYTTATGTTAGCAAGAAAAATTATTTGGTTTCTCAAAGCATCATTAGCCTCTTTGAAATTATCATTCAGTGCTAACAAYTGGGAATAAAAGTAACAGTGACTGTTCATAGTAACTATCCTAGAAAGAATATTTRAGCACGTTTCTCTTAATTAGATGATAGTCACAACAGACTGCAGGTGACAACACTCCCCTGGACACACAAAAAKTCTGGCAATGTGTGTTGAACAGTCACAGAAATCATTTTGTCTTTCCTGAAAGAGATATAGCTAAAGGACATAGAGATAAACTTCCCAACAGCACCTGTGTCAGGTCTGGATAAAGGAAAAACTCTATCTCCAAGGCTGTAAAATCTGCATCCTTCTCAAATGGCTAGTGAATAATCTGAAAATCAAAATGTTAATTCTTGAAAGATTCCCAACTTGTATTGCTCATCCATGTTTACCCATCCTGTCTATTCATCTTTTGAAAGACTATATAATGCTTTTCAGCCTCTCCAGTCTGCCTCCCAGCTGCCCCCAGGCCTTCATCTGGGCTATGTTTGTGTGGAGAAGGGAAAAAACAAAACSTCATATTAAGATTTCCTGATGGGAAAAGCTGTTTAAATTAGAAAACACAGAATTCATCCTAAACCTGTAGCTTAAGTAATAAGTTGATTYGATTTCAAGTTATTATCCCCACCATCATATTAACCTGAGTGTTTTCCTTCCACCCCCAAAATAATTACCACCACTAAACATTCTGATTATACCACTCTGTGGTTCCTTATGCACATGGCAAAAATCAAGCAGAGTCTGGGTTTTTACACATTCTTATTCATCTTCTATCTCTCTAAAATGTAAGCTGCTATTTCTCACATTAGAAAATTGCTACACCAAACATCCAGTTTAAAATCCAACTGGAGAATAAGGCAGCCAGGAAGCCATGCCTTGCATTTTGATTCTCGGCCTGCATAAGAGTTTTCAAACTATTATGAAAAATTCACACTCAAATTTCAGATTCTTTCATTTTGGGTAGAGGGGTGACTTCCACTGTTATTAACAGAAGCACTTCTACCACAAGCCTCGGGGTCATTCTGCAGTTGGATTTAAGAAAGGTGAACCAATTAAATCTTAGTCCACAGCCCATTACATTATGAAAAGAGATTGTTTTATGCAGCATCTGAGACACACAAACCTTCACATGTGATAACCTCATGACATCTCCCAAAAATTACCAGCTGCAAAAATGTGAATGCACCTCAACACTTTGGAACAACTAAGACTTCAACTCCAGTCCTTAATCCCCAACTGCAGCATTTTTATGACATTAATAGTTCACCGTTACAMAGGAGTGCAAAAATGGATTAGAATAACAGGAATCTTACTATTTCTGATTATGTCTGCCCAGAAAATGAACACTGCTGGAATCCTTTGGCACATAGCCATTCAAATCTTTCTATGACTTCTCTGATAATAAAAGATTTCTTACKAGCCTTCAATAATCCATTGAACTTCCTGAGAGATTTTAATCACAGATACTTATCATTCAGTTCATCACTTTGTATGTGCCTTCAGTTAAAATTTCAATGCATCTCAATTGAATCTTCTACTGTAAAAACAATTTTGCATCCAAGGAATAACTTACTTTCTTGTATCGCATTAAGAATTTCTGAAAAGTCCACATCTGTCTTCTGTATGTCTGGTTTTATCCATATTTGCGTTTCCAGCTGGTTAACCTGCAAATCCTCTCTTCCTTCTGAAGAAATTGAAAAGATTGGAGGGGTTTGTGACAGTGCAGTAGAAAATCCAGCCAAGGGGCTTCAGGTGAGGAAACATACACATTGAATGAAGTATTTCCATTTTCCCTCCTTAGCAGAACCAAGTTTTCTTAAAACCAAGGAGCTTCAGAGAGAGCATGSACTGGTTTCAAGCTAAATAGAATGAAACAACAACATTCTCTGCTGTCAGTTATGATGCAGATTCACCACTGGGAGGCCCCTCTTTTAGATGACCATATTACTGCCATGCCATGAGCATCAACTCGCCATACCATCTACAAAACTAACTCCCAAATGTGAAAGCAAACAGGAGATGTTGTTACAGATGACAGAGGAACAAACGGACTAAAATAAAACACACTAACACACAAAGGAAGTTGCAAGACAGAACACAACGATTAGGACAAAAACAGCATGGACAGTGTGTTTCAGACACGTGAGCACTGTAAATTCTCATGTGCCAAGCTGATGGTGTGACACAGTCTAGGAAGAAGTCCAGCACTGCAGTCCATTTCAAAAAGATTCACATTGGTGTGTAATGGTTCTGTTTAAAAACACTTCGGAATAAAAACTTGTTCTGGTGGGTGACAGTTTCAAATCTATTTACACACAAAAACAGGCACAAGATTTGCCCATTTCAGTGCTCCTTCAACACGAACAAAGAAAGCAGAAAGTCTTGAGAAGAGAAACTTTTCATGCAGAGAAAGGTGGCTGCATGTCAAGAGTAGACAGAAAACTGGCAAACAGGCTTAAGATGCTGGCTACAGGGTATTTGGATACAGTCAGAGAGAAAGAAGGAACTACTGGGAATACATCTGGTTTCGAAGATTAGCAGGAAAACCTTTCACAATGGCATCTGCTAGAAATGACGCTCATGAGTAACTAATGCATAGAGTTAGCAGAGACCTTCAGTAGTGGAGAAGATATTTGGCAAAGGACTTAATGAAAAAAAGGCCAAGGTGGAAGAACAAACCTTCAGGAAATTTATATCATTACTGTGCTTTGCTAGATGCTATCACTCCTGCTTTAGATGGAAGCATTTTCCTTCCATCTATAGTCTGCCTTTAGCAAGCTGTTCTTATTTTGAATTCTGTCCTAGCTCACTTCTCCTTCGYGAATGACATGTCACTACTGCCTTGATGGGAGTTATAAACAATATTCCTGGCCACAAAATTACTCAAAACTATTTTAAAGGTCCTTCTTCACTGCTTGTAAATACAGATCTCAAAAAGACTGCACTTTGACCAGCTACATACTTTTTTATTTTTCAGTGTTAAAATATTATGAATTTATTTTTCAGTGTTAAAATATTATCAATTCAAATTGTCTCATGCTTGCTTCAGCATATTCTTTTGTTCCACAGCAAAGATTCACTGTTAACATTAGAGACAATTCCCCTTGTAGATTCCTGCAAAGTGATCTGTCATGGCAGCAGCAGGAGTCAGCATTTAATGATGTAGAACAAAGAGAATTTCTTAAGTGAGACAACTGATTATTCATACAATAGCAGCCAAGGGAAATCTGCAGATGGCCTCAGAGATGAGAGGCTAAGATATGCCCCAAAAGAGATTTCTAAGGCCCAAGAAAAAATACTCCACCTGCTGAAAAATACATACAAACAATATGGTGGAGCTAGAAAAGTAATCAATGGACACCCGTTCAGCAGYTTTGCAAGCGATATCACTCGTTTCTTCTTAAATACTCAGCTACCAATTTTTGCATATATCACTACATACTTGCATCCTCACATCCAACAGACTTTGTTCTGCATTTCAACCCTAGTTAGAGCAAATTAATGACAATACTGAAAAATAAAACATGCCCTTTCTTCCTCCAAACACTCCATCCTTGCTACACTCAAACTGCTATTCCTCAAAACAGATGAAGGTAGCAGGATCCCTGCAGCATCTCCAGAAGATCTGAACTAATTTGGGCCAGGCAGAAAGGAAGTGGCAGTCAGCTCTGGAGGTCCCAAAATACTGATATCTGATGGACTATCTAACCACAGACCTGTCAATTAAATTAAACTCTTGAAGAACCTACACAGCCGATTTAAAAGCCACTCTTTAATTAACAAAAAACGCTGCCTAGGAAGTGGTCAGAAAATGACCAGCCTAAACCTCACTGTTACTTCAGACAGTGAGGTCAGGACAATTTTGCTGTATTCAAATTTCCTCTCCTGTATTTGATCCTCTTGCAGTACAGGGAGTTTTAGCAACCCACAGAAATGACAGTGCTCTGTGCTCGTCTGATTCACAGCAGCCTTRATATCTGGCCTCACTGCACAAGTATCAGATTAACAGCATCCAATCTGATTTCAGTCAAAATTGTAGGCATAATCTTCCACCAATCATTTGTGATATACAAATAGMTAATACATAGCTAATCACAAACTCACCTKCACCAACATGAGGAAAAAAAGTATCTACCAACAACACAGCTTTTACATAAGGGATTGCAGAAATGCTTTCTTCTCCCATGATCTTAAGGGTGTCAGTRAAGAATTAGGGCATTTGGGCTTCTATCCTCCTCTGTCTCTGTCAGCATCCACTTTTCAGGAAGGACTACAGCATAATTTTAGCTGAGATAAACACCCCCTATGTGATGGGCTGTGGACTGGCCAAATTAATAATTTCTGGCTTGTTGTCAGACAGAGGTTTTAAACTAGAGGCTCGTTGGAAAAAGCCACAGTGACCTCATCCATGTTCCAGAGATTTATTTTTTTTATCTTACCACATATCTCCAATACCTGATGTCATTGTTGCTGTTGACTGATCACTAACCTGCCTTTAGCATTTCCTTCTTGCTCGAGAGGCTGCTGATTTATGCTTTATCAATGACATGTCCCAACAAGTAAAATCTAAGCAATATTGCCTGAGAAGATGAGAAAGACTCACTTTCCACAGAAGTATAAGAAATAAACACAAATAAAAGTGAAATAAACATYAGATTTTTTAAAAAAATTATGTTAYTTATTTAAAAGATCAGTCTGAGTTTTTTCTCATATTACTGAGACTTTCTAGTTAAACTGAAGTAATATTTTAAATTACCTCATGGCACTTGCTCTTATTTACTCACTGATGCATAAAGTTGTGCATAAAATAAATTTTCACTTTTTTTTTTTGTCCTGAAGGGTCCTAACTAATTATGTTAGGAAAACAAATKAGATTTTAAAAACTACTTTAATTTTTAGAGGCTAAAGGAGTTTGSTTATTCTAAGTCAGAATTTTAACACACTTCTAAATACTAAAATGATCAAATGTATTAGAGAAGTGATTTATGTACCAATGTAGTTCATATGGTACTAATGTTAAAGAAGATCATTCTAACTTGCAGTGAAAGAGAGATTTTGCCATGTGTATGGATGCTCCTATCACAGGGCCATCTACCTCTAACAGTGCAATATTTAGTAAAAACAAATACAGTTCAAACATGAGCAGAGTGTTTTGCTACACTAAGTACTGCATGTAATACCTGCAGAGAAGTTGCTCTTTCTTACCAAACCCTCTTCTTTAAAGCAAACAGAAAACTGCAGTACATGGTGCCCTTTTCACTCTAGGCAAACCCAASTGAACAGGGGATAAAGAATCATCCCTTCAGGTACATTTTCTACTGGCTTCTCACTTTGAGTTCTCAGCAGGTCGTCTGCATCTAAAGCAGAGTTTCAAATGGAAATTAAGCATTACCTGTACATGTTAGTCAGGGCTATGCATGTGAGTGTGTACAGCACAGCTTTACTGCTCTCAGTTCTGGCCCTACTCATTTCTGTGACAGGAGAGAAACAAAATGYGCAACACAGTTGGTCTTCCCCGGATCTGTCCCATGACTGCACTGGACAGCACATTGCAACAGATGAAAAACATTTTGACTCAATTATTGCTTCAGAAAAAAAACCCAAGCTGTTCTATGAGTCACATAATGTATGCAAATATATATTAATATACACATGTCTTCCTAGCAAGATAAAGTTGGCCTGAAAGCAGTGGCTCAGAGATAGATAATTATTTCATTAAGAGACAGGCTGATGTGTATCATAACAAGTCTTTCAGAGAGAGCTGCTTTTGCTACATTGCTCAGAGAGAATCTCTGAGTGTTTTCAGTATTGTTATATTCATTCTGCCTGAGCATTTTTCTCTCCTGCAGTGTAAGGTGAATGTCAGRGTGTTAATGTACACATCAATTGTACTTCAGTGATTATATTAGTTATATTTTAACTTATCAAAAGCATTTGATGTTTTATTGCTGCCCTTAAATTTCTTACATACAATAGTGCAGAGTTTCACAATGCAAAAATATCATTGCTAATAATGTTCTTAGTGCAGGATGCAGAAAAGTGCCTTGAGCTGCCCCTTCTCTGCACAGAAGAAAAAGGCTTTGTTTTCAACCTGTAACTTTGGCTGACCAGCCCAGTGCTAGACTCCTTTCTGGAAAAGACGGTTACCCAGAAACTTTCCTTCCTTGATCCTTGCCAGCAGCACTAAGCTTCTTCTATCTTACAGCTTCAACACAATTTCAAATTTCTACAGARGAAGAGGGGTGTGTGCGGTGAGTTCTCTTTTCCCTTCTTTTTGATGCTTGTTTCCAGTCCTGTGTTCCTTTTAAAGATGGCAGTGGTGCTAAGGACAGGAAAATGTATGTGTTTAATTCTCTGTTTCTGAGAACTTTCTGACATTTTTGTATACTTAAGGCAGTGTAACCTCAGAGTAAGACCAGCTGTCTGCTACATCAATCATGTACGTGCAGTGACAAACTGGGAATGYCTTAAAGGCCTTAGCTTTTCCTAATGTGAGGTACTTACTTTTATCAGTGTAGGTCACAGGATTTTCCTCATCTAGATTCAAACAGTTTTGGAAAAATTATAAGGAATTATTAACGATGTACATTGAAAAGCCATTAGAGACTTTTGATTTAAGACAAAGTACTCCATAATAATAGCATTAATACACAATGTTTTTCCAAGACTGAAAATATGGGGTGCACTGTGGAAGTATTTGCAGACCTTTGAGAAACTTCTGATCTGGTAGATTGCCATAGATGTCTATAAATACATAAGGACTTTCATGTATTTTGAAGTTCTTAATTGGTTTACCATCTACCTTTAAAAAAAAAAAGTGTATAGTCTGTCACTATTTGGTATAGCTAAACACTTCCACTTCCATAGATCTTCCACYATGCAGAAAACACCATTTCTCTTACAGGTTTTCCCACTGGTTATGGATAAAATACTGTATCTGCCTGTTAGCAGACAAGCTGAGTGYAAAAGCAAAAAAGTATCTTTTTAGTTTTGAAAGTTATTGGAGTAAAAATATAGGGCTACTTCATTTTCCATAAGGAAGTCCAAGGAATGTTAAGCAAAAAAAATTCAAACCCCAAATGATTATGTTTAACATGAAGCACCTATGGCATAGCTGTCTGTGCATGCATGGCCACATGCGTGGTCATATCAAAGGTACAGTAATAACAACACTGGAATTATTTTGGAAAGGAAATGTAGAATAGATTCCCTTTGCMTTGCAATACACTGTAAGACACCACATGTGTTGAATTATGTCAGTACAAACCCTTTTCTTATCTTCCAGAAGCAGCAGTTGTGAAGGGGAGATTTCTGAGCACCTAAAATTACTGATTTATCACAGACTGAGGTATTTTGATGGCATATGGCACTCACTCTCCCTCCATTAAACCCTGGCTGGCATCAAACACCAAGTTTGTGCCAGTTAACTGTAGAGAAGCGGGGAGTTCTATGTTCAGCACTTGTTCTTTCTCTCTCATGCTGTGAAAGCCTTTTCCACAAAACAGGATGGATTTTTTCACATGGAAAAAAATTGATTGATAGCCCTTGCTGCAAAGTAATACCTTAAAAATCCCCTCTACGGTCACAATAGCCTGAACACCAGACTGCAGGGACAGGGTCCTGCTTGCCCTCAATTCTCATATTTCTGATTCTGTCACAGAATCAGCTGTGGACATGAGTACAGTCAAACCCAGTCAAGGTGGGGGGACACTGCTTAAGAGCAAGTTCAAACAGGACAGCAGCTTCAGAGAGCTGATAATCCACATTTCCCATAGGGGCAAGAGCCCAAACTACTGTACTGCTGTGCAAAACCTCACAGCCTCTTTCTTCATTTCCCATCTTTGCTCAGAGGATGCCTCAGTGTTCTGATTATTGAAAGWACTCGAATGCTCACACAGAAGCCCCAAGCATAGGATGTCACACATTCCTATGCCCGACATTTCCGACTGCTTGGCTCTATTTGGCCCCAGTGGAGATTCTTCACCAATCAGTATATGGAGAGTGTTGCACAAAGAGCCTTTGGAATTAACTCCAAGAAGGACTTCACWGGTTATACAAAGAGAAAGGGCACCAAAGTGTGTCTCCTACTGGGAACAAAGCTATCCTGTTCAAGTGTCACATTGCCTGGGATGGGAATTCACCAGATATAGTCTGAAAATGGCACAAAGCCACCACGTGTAACTCAGCATTGCTCCACAGTTGTATATTGCAAAGAAGGATCTAGAAAGAAGTCTAAGATCCAAACACATTGAACAATTCAGTCCATTTTCTACTGTCCTTATTTGTATAAAAATAACAGTAAGAATGATTGTCTTTTAGTTCCTTCTCTTTCTTCTTACACTGTGAATACATATATAAAAACACAACTATCAAATATCAATGTCTCATGTGTTCAAACATTTGATCATGTTTGAAAAATCTAACTACTTGTGAATGATACATCCCCTAGTTACCACCTACCTTTATCAGGAGTCATTAGCAGGCAATTCATGAAGGGGAAGAGAGGAAAACCTTTGCTGAGTAAAAAGTGTATCACAAAACACTCACCCAGTTCTCAAGTCAGTATGTCATTGATGACACGACCAGAAAATCTATCTGCACAGGGAATGACCAAACAGAAAACTTCAGAGCACTGAAGATTTACTTTGTTATAACATGGGGCATCAAGACAGCTTCTAAAATATACCAGATGTCTCTTTCAGGTACATTTTAATGTAACAACCAGTTATACCTACTCACGTTGTACACAGCACTCTCTTCACACTCTAAACATAACTTGTTAATTAATTCTAGAAGAAAGTACCAGCAGCTAAACCATTTGGGAATTTCAGCTGTCCTAAGACTGATGAGGAATGAACATAACACAGGATTGTGAAAATGGTTATCCTGGAGACAGGATAGCAGAACAGAAGTCTATCCAGCGCAGGATCCTATTTCTGACACCAGATGCTTAGCTAAAGGGAGTAAGAACTGGGCAAGCACATCCAGTCCATCCCCAGGCTGTCCCTTCCAGCTTGGAAAGATTTTTATTTCTGCAGTGGAAGGTTTTATTTGGATGATAAAAATTCCCAGCTACCAACATCCCTTTTCCACAAAACTTTTCCCTCTATATTCTCTGTTATTTTTGAGCTAGCAGGTAGACATCAAATTCCTCTGACCCCTTTTTACTTACCTTGTTCCCAGTTTTCCTGAGCTAGAGGGCCTGCTCCTCAGTTACAGTATCATCAGAAGCCCTTTCCCAGGCTAGGMCCATGAAGCACAGAAATCCAAGAGCCACCATGCAGACCCCATGAATTATGCTTCCCTGTACAGAAACTAAATATGGATCAATGAATCCCACCCTAGTCTATCACAGGGAGAGGATATGGTTCCAACCTACCAGCCCAGGTGTGTGAAGCCCTAATGAAAGAGAGGTTATGATAATATAATCATGTAGTCACAAACTCAAGAATGGGGCCTATATTGATATATGATTGTGTAAAAATATTCTTTCTCCAATATTTGTCTTTGAGAGAACCTTACAAATAGCAGGAACTCTGCCCCTTATACTGATATATACAGCTGACCTTTCTTAAACAGCCCTGCAAGCTGCTACAATTACAATARCCTGCTAAGGAGAAACAGAGCACTTTGACATTAAAATGCCTGCAGTAGCATTGGGCTGTTCACCCAAGGTGCCTACCCAAAAGAGATTATTTTCAGCAACTGGCACTAAGCAGAGTCTCTGTCACAAGCACTAAGAGAGTATCTGAATAGCAAGGGTCATAATTTTCAGGCAACATAAATGGAGTTCAAAGACAGTACAGTTTTGATGACCCTTAAAAGTCTTTCATCAGTCGGATAGGCACTGAATTCTTTTTCTGTGTTTGGTGCATTCCTAAAGCAAGGTCTAAATAAAGTACCAAACTGTAGTGCCATCTCCCTTTTTCTATTTTTACCACCCCGAATATTACCAGTAATGAAGAAGACCTCAAAAAGTCATATCCTTTGTGCTCCACTGGTCCTCTAAAGCATAAAATAGTAGAGATCTGCACTCCCAATGATGAGAGAAGCAATATTGTGCCTCTGTGAAGATCCCAGCASGCAGAGGACACATCAGCTTCCCTGAGACATCCACCTATTCATGGCACAGGAACAGCCAGYGGTCTGCATGACCCAAAGGAAGCGCTCAGAAACAAAGCAGAGATTAAAAATTGTCGCCTTTTTGCTTTGCTGCTGCCCTTATACATGGTCTAAGTTGTGATGTTGAGTTTTACACAGCTTTTGTTTGGGTCTTTGGGGCTCTTTTGGCACCACAGTACATTGGCTGGAGTTTCTAGTGGGTCCATCAGAACCCTGGAAGCACTTACCTCTAGCATATCTACTCACCCAAGGAATAAGCCYTCCTCCTGATTTGTTTTGTTTCAGTTTAGGTTGGAGTTTTTGTTGGTTGGTTSGTTTTGGGTTGGTTTAGGTTTTTTGTTTGTTGGSTCTTTTGTGGTTTTTTAATTATAAAGGAAGGTCTGKCTTAATTTTGAGATATCRGAATGGACAAGCAGGCTTTCCAGTGTTAGGAAAGAAGTCTTGCTATCTTTTTGACTGATACAAACCTTTTATGGAAATTTGTAATACTGTGCAGCCCAATTTCAGTCAAATTCCTTTTCTGACTTTTAAAAGCATCTCTCCCAAAGTAGAAGCTAGTTTGTTCATYTTCTGACAGTCATCCTGCAAGAATCTTTCTTTGGAATATATGTAACATATTTAACATTAGAAATAGAGTCTTACATAATACTAAACCCCTTTAAGCAAGAACTATAGAGCTAAGAAAAAGCCCCATTTTTCAGTCAAGCATTACAGGAGCATAATAACTGATTATTCAAAGTCTCTCTCACTGTTCCTTGAATAATAAGTTGTTTTTTAGATTAAATGGGTCATTATTTTCTGAGAAACATTGCAAGCTTTTATATATTGTCTATTTTCTCCAGAACAGAATGGTCAAAATCTTAGTTGTTTTAAGACAGCTATGTAACTGGTCTCAGGACATTATAATCTTGCCCTGGGATCAGTGAGTTTAGTCCTAAGCCTTTTCCTGGCTTTTCCCCTCGAAAGAAAACTCTCTGATGGTAGAACAATGAGGAACATCCACAGAGAGTGGCATTTTGCAGCCTTTGTGAGGTAACCACTATAAACTAACATCAGCCAGGCATGCTGAAATCTGAGGGTGAACTGTACTGACTTTAAAGTTATCATTCATAATTGATTGCAATACTGAATGAAAGATTGTTTTATAACAGCAAACAGGAGACTGATCAAAGCAGAAAGAAAAAATAAGTATTTGAAAAGATTGAAGTTTAAAAACATACAATTCCCAGTGAAGTAAAATACCCTCAAAGTCATCACTTAAAATTAGTAATACTATTGTGAAGCCCCTTGCACATGTCCCTCCCAGGTAGATTCAATACTTATGTGTGCCACATGCAGGACAAATTGATCCAGAGGGATGCAATTTCTGCCTGCATCAAATACATTTAAATTAAACAAGACAGACTGCATTGAAAATCACTGCTTTATATGCTAGCCTGGTTTTTGGTTTGTTTTTCTGTTAGCATGCTGTTGCAAAAGTGTTCTCCAAAGTGCTGTAATGAACATTCCAGGAGGCTTGATACCTTAGGATCAGGAATTTTCGAAGAAGTTACTTTTGTCATAGGAAAGTAWAGGGCTGAATGAAATAGGCTGAATGACTAAGCAAAGTGATGGAAGACTTCAAGCTCTTCATCATCTGCCAGCTATTTCTGCTCTTAATTTCAAAGTCCTGCATAATGACCATGTGGTGTACTGTCACTCAGTCCAGTGACAAAAGGTCCTCATTGTAATTGAGGCAAACTGTTCTCCTCATTAGGAGCTTTGCAGAGGCTGCAGAGCGCTGAGAGCCAGGAGAAGGAGCTGAGTTCAGCAGGGAGGAATTTACACATCACACATGAAGTACCAACATGGCAGAAATGTCACTTGGTGCATCGAACTTACATTGCTTTGAACACAGGCGGTAAATAAAGAGAAAAGTTAAATATGCAGGCTGATTTCCTTGACGTTAATGCCCCTTCTGCGTGAGAATGATTCTTGTAAACATGTGGGGGTTTAAATATGAAAATTAGCTTAATGAGGGGAATACTATTTTTTTTAAAATCAGCTTGTGCTGTCTATGCTTCATTCCAATTTGTATAAATGATATAAATTATATTCTACAATATTGTATATGCACTAATATACATAAACCTCAAAATGCATTCAGGTTTTACCATAAGCATAGAGAGAGAAGATCTTGCTAGGGAATCTCTAAATTCCTGTTAGTACAAAATGGGTAACAGTGGTTAAGAAATGTTGGAAGTAGAGAATAGCTAAGAAGATTCCAGAGTTTCACACAGTAAAAGAATTTGCTTTTTGCTGCTTAGACATATTAAATAAGATTTCTTTTTTTCCACAGCCAGCAAATTCAGTGACTTCTAGAAAAATTTGGTTTGACAAGTTCTGTAGAATCTGAAAATAAAGGAATTTGTCACCAAGGGAAAGAAGTGATGTGGCATTATCCTGATTTGGAATAGATTAACAATGGAAAGAGCAGGCAGAAGCCCAGAAACAAAAGTAACTGCTTGTTGCACAGCAAAGGCACAACACCAGCAGAAATGAGGCAATCTTTTTTTGTCCCCAGAATTGCCTAACCCTGCAATTGAGGGAATGGACTGGGATGGCAGTTTAACCCCCTCTAGGCTTGTTCAGTACTTCATTCTGCTGCTCTTACACACAGCCTCAATGATGGTATCTTTGCTTTGAAAATGAGTCTTCTGTGTGCAACACAGACACATCTATTCTACAGTGTCCTCAGGAGAGTTGCACCAATTCGCTGCAGCCAACACCCTGCCCCACTGCCTCTGAACCCTCTGCATCAGCAGCCTTGTAGCCCATTGGCCACAACACGCCATGACTGCTCATATTGAATATTTCTCAGAACTAAAAACACACTGTCCCCGATTTTAGAAGGAATACATATTTGTCTTAATGTCATTGCATCTAAATTTATCATCTGATTGCTATACTCTTCTTTGCCTTTCCTTCTTTTTAAGAGGAAGCTCCCTCATATGGGTTCAYCTACAAAGGTGTCAGGAATCTTCACTTCCCCATTACAGCCTTTTATTTTCAGTTGTTTCTCCAATTTCCTGGTTTTTTTCAGTTATCTGATACCTTTATATCTGCTTAAAATCCAAGCTGAGAAGTTGCAGTTCTGCTCATGGCTGAGCAGTACCTCTGCAAGCTTGCACAAAACAATTTTTTAGTTTTTGTTTGTTTTTAAATAAGGTACAGTACAGATAACCCACTGCTCTCTAGCCACTCTAACACCCAGATTAATAGTAGAAGTCATGAGCCTCAGGCTCCTTAGTAGCTACAAATAAAACTATCAGGGAAGGAACTAGAAAGGAATGCTGGGACACTGAGAACTGAGTCTATTGTTTCTCATCCTTAGCACATAGCTAACTATGAATTTCATTCAAAGGAAACTGCTGCCAAATAAATAGAATTCGTGATAGATAATAAAAGGTGTTTCTTCCTGAAAGAAGAAACGTGGCAAAGGGAAAAAAGGTGCTGTAAAGAAAACAAAAGTAGTGTGCTACCAAAGGAAAAAAATACTGTCAGCCGGCACTTTATCACAGATCTTTTCTTTCCGTGATCCTAGTCTCTCTTACTGAAAAGAATTAAAATGCTATTTTAAGTCCTAAAAATAACTTCTATTATGCTAGACTGCCTTCATGTTTGGGTATTTGTTAACTGGACAAAAGAAAYTTCAGACTGAGTGTAACTTACGCCACTCCACAGTGAGAGCTACTTTATTGTGATGACAGCACTCCAATAGAAGGAAAACCGCAGATTGTATGAAGTATTTAAAATTAGACTGAACAAAAATTTACAAACTTACTGCATGCAGTAGCATGAAAATAGCTTAGAAAACAGTGGTGTAAGATAATGAGAAATTAATATACATRAGAACAGCTTCCTAAAATATCAAGCTGCTTATGATATCTTAGATAAGGTACTGCCATTGGACAAAGCTAATTGTAAAGCTACAACTGAGTTAGAGTGAAGAAGAGTTAGCGTGAAGAAGATATGATTTTTGTTTAAACTAGAATTTCCTCTTAGGTGTGCTATTCATTGCTGTTGCTGCTGACCATCATCTTTCTTAGATCTACTTGCATACAGCTCAAATGGTTGCAGTTTAACCTGGATACAGGCACAAATGTMGTTGACTTATAGATTAAAAAGTCAGACACAAAACATAGAAATGTTATTTCATTTCAGATGAAAAAATGGCACTGTAAGTTAGTTGAGACAAGATTTCTATCATACAAAAACATTCCCTGCGAGTAATAGGTGCTGTTATTGTCCAAAGAGCAGAARAATACAACAGATACAATAAATCTCATGTACTGAAAGCTGATTCCTTAGAGAATCATCATTACTATGATCACTAATGAACTCCATTTTAGGAAACCTCTGGGGTCTATCTAAAAAAGGATCTTTTTCTCAATCAGAAGCCAGCATRTTCTCCTTGTACAGCATTTAATATTAAAGCACAGGCCTTACTTATCAACACATAGATGTAGAATATGTACCATCCCAAAATTAATGTTGTTTTTTTGCATGTTCAAGATACTTTTTAAAAAAACTGTGACGCAGGGCTTTTTTTTTGTCAATCTCTTAACACACTGCAGACACCTTTACACACCTTTAGCAACAACAACATTTCTGTAGTAGTCATTTCAGTACTTCAAAGAAGAAGACAGAAGCTGAAAAAACAGGACAAACAAGTGAACAAAAAAAGTGAAATAAACAAAGCATATGGTTATGAGTCACTGTAAATTCTCTGATCTGTGTTGACAAAGATTATGGCGACTAAATACTATGGGTGCATGAAACTCATGGCAATAGACCTGTATAGCATCTCGCAATAGATATTCAAAAATTTGARCTTATAAAAATGAAACCATTTACTAGATCTGCAAATTAAGGGGGATACGCTAAGGGTTTGCGGGCAGAATTGTCTGTCCCACACAAACAGACTCTGCCTCCCAGCACCCAAGTAGCTGCATACAGCATGTATCATGCTCTTTCCTGGGCAACAGCCCTGAAAGTTTATTGAGACCCACCAGCAGAGACACTACAAAGCTGACTTTATGGACAACTTTAATTTACTCTACTCAGGAAAGAAATTTGGAGTGGAATTTTCACTGGGAAGAATGACTGAGCACAGCCAGCACAAATGTATTCCCTTGCTATAAGAAAAGATATTTCTAAAATAACTCTAGCAATTATCATAACAAGGAATGAACTCATGATATCAATTAGAAGTTGATGGTTCCCAGGAGATTTTGGCTTTCTTTTAAAAAGTTTCATTTTGTTAACCAATTAATCTGTAAGATCTCCTTCATATCCACAAGTTTTGTTAGTGTTATAGCAAGAAAGTTGGATCTACCCCCTGGATTGTATCTTTGTCCAAAACCTACATTAGCATCACTTATTGAATTCCAGGGCGGATGCCTGTAGCCTCTAGAGCACTGCCATGCTCAGAGCTATAAAATTAAACATATATTAGTATATATGTATTTAACAGTGTTAAAAGGGAATAGCCCAAATCTCTCACTGCATTAACATTTTGGATACCACTACATGTTGTAGGTGTTTTTATGATTAAACTTACATTTTTATTTCCCACTTTCAGCTGTCTCAACCACTACTACTCCCTATAATCTATAATCGACAAAACCACGCCAAATAAACAAAACCTCAATGAGTAATTCTGACAGTCAATAGATTGATCTCCACACAAGCATGGTCTCATGCTATTGACCCCAGCTTGACCACATCATGGCACAYCACACAGGAAAYGGGACTGGAAAAGGTATCAAGGCAGATCAGTTACCTGGCTGATGGGTTTTTGCTTTTCCACCAGTGACTGATGAAATYGTAGATCCAGAAGATAAGGCTTCCATTTTTATTGACCCTCTGCCTTGTGGGATCGAGGGACGCCCATCCACAGACAGATGCTGTGACACTGGGTAACTTGCTGCAGTTCTCCTCTGACAGA
This sequence comes from Malurus melanocephalus, assembly GCF_030028575.1. Taxonomy (NCBI): domain Eukaryota; kingdom Metazoa; phylum Chordata; class Aves; order Passeriformes; family Maluridae; genus Malurus; species Malurus melanocephalus. The sequence goes on along the minus strand of NW_026623248.1, from coordinate 4,382,992 downwards.
CTTGCACACGCTTTTCAGCCCCATGAATAGATAAATTTATACCTAACAGGAATAAGAATTAGTACTGTTAGATACAAGTGATCAGCACGGAATAACTAAAATGAAAAATTGTCATGGTTTGAAATGGAGTTGCAACAGCCTTCTTACAAAAAAAAAAACAAACCCCAAAACAGTAATTATAAAAGAGAACTCTAAAAAGATTAATTTTCTGTGAAAATGAAAAATGTGAACATCTTTGCTGCTGTGTTGCAGGCACCASTCAGCCACACTAACAGATATTTAAATTAATACACAGTCATGGTTTGGCACATTATTGGTCTGTAGGAGGAAATATCTTCCATTCCTTCAAAATATCCACACAGCTCACAAAGGACAATATTAATGAGGCAACTACCACAGAATTTATTAAATGAARGTTTTCTGATTGATGGATTATAACTTGTCAGTAATRACTTCTTCTGAGACTACTAAGAAGYCTCATCAYATGGAAAAGATGTTACAATTGAGGTATTAACTAGMTTTTAAGGAAAAAATAAAGGTCTGTTGTGAGGAAAGAAGTAAGGCTACAAACAACAATAACAAGATCCTAAGCTTGAAAAAAAATTCCACTTTCTCCAGTCCTGTGAAACCTTACCTTCAGTACTAGAAATTCTCAAATTTGTCACATAATCACTTTTATACTCAAATTGTGATTAAGGAATGGGATTTACTTTTCCAAAGAGAAAAGCAAAGTTGAAATTTCCTATGTGGCTATTGTACAGTCTTAGAAAGAAATGKTTTTTTTTACAGTAAATTGCTGATTCTGACTTCCTCCTTCCTTCCTTCACATTGATGCAATTGCTCCAGCTCCACTTGAATTGGATTCAGCATACTCTTGTGAAAACCTTCAGAAAATCTCTTTTGGGCAAGAAAGCTGAATGAATGATAGTTCTACACCACTGTTTTACACTTAATTCAATTGTGACTCTCATTGCTCTGTGAGCAAATGATCTTTTTTTTTTCCCAAAAAATGACTGAAACACTCTAAACAGATATAAATAAGTAAGTTGAGAAGCAGATGAAAAGCAAACCCTAAAATCTGAAAAYGTGGATTTTGTAAGCACACTGTAAAGTGCAGCTGCTCAAAATCATTAGGTATTATTGATTAGATTGCTGAGCTTTGTGAAAAGAGGTCCCTCACTGAAATGTCCAAGAATGCATTAATGGCTCTGCTCTTCCATCTCCCCTGGAAGTCGATGAATGTGAACCTCCAGCTCATGAAAGAGGYTCAGAATCTCTGAAATATTAATGGACTTTGATCCATAATATACTACCAAGGGGAAGAGAGCCACCATCTCTGTGGGCAGGTTGTAAAAACAGTGGGGTTGCACACAGGAGCAAAGGCTGTGCAAGCTGCTCTCCCTTATGATGGATTTGTGCATTCAGAATCGAAGCTGCACCCTCRATACTTCTCTTTGCTTTGTTACACCAGAGCTAATCTTCTGCAGGAAATGTGAGAGCAAGAAGAGTTCCCTGCAGCAACTGCTCACCTGCTTCCTGGTTTTAAGGCTAATGTAACTGCCAGCTTCTAAAGACTGTCGAAATCACATCTTTAGGATACAGAGCAAATCCCAGTCACCTCATTCTTATGAAAGGCATCATGTGCATCCATGTGAATGGAACAACAGTGAGCTTGCCTGGACAACACGTTTCTTTGACCATGCTAGCTATAAGGCACTTCAAACAATGAGAAGATAAGCTGCATTTGTAAAACGAGCTCTTTACTTCTTTTGCAGTCACCAGAACCTTATGATGTTCAAAATACCCAGCATTTATCCCTAAGGTGTTAAAAAATTAACTACAATAATTTGGTAAGCACCACCGCAAGCTGTGGTGTCATTGAAAACAACAGTACCTCTGAAGCTCATGGTGGACTCAACCAWTGCTCAATACCAAGCTTGAGCCTGCCATCAGCACATCTTTTCTAGCTGGATCTCAGTCAGGCTTTGCTTTCATTTGGTCATGAAATTAGAAATTTATTTTAGGAACTGGTTCCAAACATAAACTGACTGCTACATTGCTCTGAGGTTCAAGTAAGTGGCTTCTTCACGTTCTGAAAACCATCTATAAACTCTTGTGCAGCTGTGATTGAGCTTCCTAAACTATTTCTGCAGCACATTTTTTTTTCAGACATCAAAAGAAAGGATACTGCTGCCAGATTGCTATTCCTAAGAACTGCRAAATTTGCAGATTGATCACATCCAAAATTAGGTTCAATCAACAACTTGCTACTGGTTATGTACAACTTTTGCTTTTTCCACTAAAGAAAGATGATAAATTATACCTCCAAACCACATGAGAAAGAATATTCCAGCATCACTAAAAATTTTACATTTACAATTTTCTTTAGACATATTTARAATTCTAAAGTGCCCAAAACCAACTGCACAAAGTGTGTCACAAATGCATGCAGTATATTTGGAAGTTCTTCATCCCAATCTCATTGGTATTGCAGTTCTTTGTCTCACAGAAAATATTCTTTTGATTAGAATAATTAATTTCCACTATTTTTCTGAGAATCAGGTACAGGACAAAGATAAAAGTGTCTTTATTTAATTATAATTTCTGATTTCTCCAGAGAAAGATAGGGTCTTGCTTTTCTATGTGCATTTCTTCTGTTAAAGTACAAGTCTAAAAAAATATAAGACAGAAATACTGCAGCAAGCTGCAGCATTACCTTGTTTTCATGTGGGCGAAAGTTCTTTTAAAAGAGATATTGGCAGTTGAAAATACTTCCTTGGATAACATGCAGAAAAGCACAGACAAAGGGAGGGGGAAGCAGAAGTAGAAAAGATATTGGGAATAGCACATGTCGCTTATGGAAGATGAAAACCTGGTGAACTTTTGGCACTTAACAAACTCCAGAGTAAAGTCTCCTTCCTGCAAATAATCCATGCTGCTGATGAATTCTGGGGTTTGTGGATCAGGGACAAGAGAAAACAGCAAAGAGGTCTCTGAAGAATAGATGTTAAAGTTGACATCAATTACCTTTTGGCAGTGTAACAATACCCACACAAGATGTCTAGAAAGAAAGAGAAGTTCTTCAGCAGCACACTGCAGTCTGAGTCTTCAACTGACTGTACTTGGTGGAGTTTTTTCTCCTGCCTTTAGGCTTGGCCATATAGCTGCTTACTCCAAAATCCCGCTACCATTGCATGCCTGGCTGTATGGCCTCTGGCTGTACCTGTCCCTGCAGAATGATGACTCTCAAGGGAGCCTGACACTCATATTCAGTATCTGGGTACAAGCACAGTGGCATGCTCTTACAGAGAGTATAGATGTTAAAAATATCAGGAGTTTCTCTTGCCTCTCCTTCTGGCTTAATATAATGGCTCATGAGCACCACTTTGCCCAGGGTTTCAGTGCAAACACCAGTGAAAGATTCAAATACTGTCCAGCATACACAGCTGACTTTTCAGTTTGGAGCACTGGCTTCCGGACAGGGCTCAGCCACCTGCGCCTGGCTGGCTGCAGCAAGAGTGGGAAGCGGAAGTTTGGTGTTTTGAAGCTGCATGAGATTTGAGCCTTTAAGTATTATACATATCACTCAGCTCTTTTCCTTCTCTGCACACAGAAAAAATCCTTCTCTGTATTTTCAAACCTTCACGTGCCTTTCTCTTTCTTACCTGTATTTCTATCTTTTTTTCTTTTCCCTCATACAAGCTTTTTGTCTCCATGAGGAGCTGCTCTTCTTACTGACCTTTTGTTCTCTCATGACTCTGAGCTTGCAGGTTCATGTAAGCCAAACACCTTCACTATCTTCCTGCCAAWATATCTCAGCCTCTATCCTGCTTCTGGATAACATTTGTTGCTCCCAGCTATGTCTTTTCACTATGAAATTTTCCAAAGCATCAATTGATGATTGAGAATATTTTGTCTCTTAAAAAATGGTAATATGCTTATGACTTGAGGATTTATAATGCTCCAGATAAAACCTGCATATGAGATATTAAAAGGGAATAATGAAGTACTTCCAAGTCATGAAGCAATAAAACCCAACATAAAGAAGAAAAAGGAGGCAGAAATTATTAGAAGTTCAAAATATGACAGTGTGCCTGCATGCAATGTTTTGTGTGACTGATATCTGTTTTGTTGGCCCATCAGATGCTACAAAGATGAACAACATCCTGCACTGCTCAGAAATGCCTSTGCCAGCGGATCTGATGGGCACCTGCTCTGGTCATGTGTTAAATCTCACCAGCCATTGTGCACCAGTCACCTCTGCTATGTGACCGAGTATAGCAACATGGCTCTGGCATCAATGGAGAAGGCTCTTGCCCGTCAATTTGGGTTAGAAAGGTTATGTATCCAAATTTTACCATGCCAGGACTGAGACACACCTCCACCTGGGAATGCATCCCTGTAATGATTGTCAGGCTTGTGTCATCCCCAGTTCTCTTCCATCTTGTACCCCTTTGGGTTCCACRCAGTTATTTATAGGTTCCTTTCTGAAGTGTTTGCCTCTAGACAGAGATTATGAACATGAAGAGGCAATAATAATACAATGCACAGTTATAAATTTATACAAACAATCTATCAGCTAACAGGGTTTGATTAGCCTCAAGTGTCCTGACCTGCTTTGTAGATCTTCCCTGGGATAACAAAGATATTCTGGCAGGTGCAGGAAGTCCTTTCAGTTTTGTATCATTAGTGTCAGAGCTCCTGTTGGAGGCCAATTACTCCACCTACTCCTCTTTTCAATGTGTGTCTTTTATTTTGCTTCAGTCCTGTGCTGAAGCCTTAGGAGCAGATTGAGGCAGACCCRTTCTTCAAGGCCCTTTTCAAAGCAGACCAAGTACAGGGGATTGCAGAGAAMGAAGTGAGGAAGAAAATCTCAGCTGCTATGTCACATAGGGACACAAAAAGTATTTTCCAGCTCTGGAAAATCTGCAGTCATCAAGGCACAAATAAGCAAGGTCGTAAGGAAGCACTTTGGAAGCATGAGCAGAGAGCAGAAAATGAGGCCTTAAGGAGCAGTATATAAATGGGAAAATTAGATATTTGGTTCCTTTCAACTTTTGCACACAGGAAAGGAGAAAATGAGCTAATTTGTCCACCTTAATCAGCTAAGTACTCCTTCCTCACCTTGTGCAAATTGCCACATTTCCCATTAAAGTCAATGATGCTCTGCAGACAGCTTCAGCTTTTTCACATTTTTAAGATAGCCTTGATAAAGGAGATCTCAGAAAGACATGCAATGTAAAAGGCTTTTCATGCAAACCCAGTTTAATTTGAGATACAGCAGAGAGACAGCTGTGCTCGATGCCATGATGGACTCTTCTGCTTGCTCTGAAGCATAGGTGGAAATGAAGGAGCATGAGAGAAAAATTCTCCTGCTATCCTCTAGACATGCCTGAAAGCACAGTCTAAAGGCAGTTATCTTTCTTTTTTTTCTCATCCTACACATTGCTTAGGTAACAAATCCATCCCAAAAGCATCCATAACCTGTTAAAGAATATTACAACATCATTAGAATTCCCACAATAGATTAAATCAGCTTTCAGAAGTTTAAATATCACCTCTTTAACAGAGCATCAAATCTCTTGCCACTGGTAACACATGATTATGAAATCATATCTAAGCCCAGATTATGCTTCAAGTATAGCTTTGAAAATGCTGAAGTATTTCTGACTACATCAGATGCAAAAAGCACCTCACAGCTGCAAGCCTTTAAGCAAGCAAATAGAAAAGCCACTACTTATAAATCTTCCCAGGAACAGCACTGGCTGGAGAGAAAGACTAATCCTGTACAGGCTACATGTGTTCAGTTTTCTGAGATTTTGCATGATTGCTCCTCCCATCCTGCTTCCTCCTAAATACTGGAGATATTACAGGATTTCCAAAATCTGAAGTAGTTCAGATGATTTTCCCTAAATGTCACCTTTTTCTTATTTTCTGTCAAAAATTTTGTCCTGTTGGCTTCTGAATTTACATCCATTTTCATCATATATAATTCTCTATGGAAAGAAATCACAAAGCTTAGACATACAGTTCATGGAGGACTAGCTCTTATTTTTTTATTGTCTGAAAGATGTTATCCATGAACATTGCATTGAAAGAGATCACAAATGACCTCATGATAGAGTTCTATCACACTCCCCTCTCTGTTGTCTCTATCCCTGGGTTTAGGAGACATAGCTTAAAGGGTTGGTCCTTATTAATAAGCTGTTGTATACCTCCAACCATCCATGGTCACTCCTCTGTTCCTTCTCTTTTTCAAAGGAAGAAAACCCAAAATGCACCTTAAAAAAGTTCCAAGAAGCAGCATCAGAAGTGCCCATAATGTCCAGGCTGTGCTTTCACCAAAGATTTACATACACAGTGACACAATGAAGTTCCTCGTTTCATTCTTTCTCTTGTAATTTCATTGCCCAAGACACCTGGACATGGATTCTGCCTCCCTGTCTCATTTGCCAGCTCTTTGGGCAATTTTTCAGTGACTCAGGGATCTCTCTTCTAACCCACTTACTTGAGGTCCCTACATCAAGCAAAGATGCCATGAAACAGCGCTGCACCGTTTTTCTCATTTGTATGTTGCATCTTCTTCTACATTGTTTGCTTTCTAGGTCTCATGTTTATTGTTCCTGTAAGAGCATTATTGTACAGTCTTTTCTATCAGCAAAACAAATCTTCACAAAGGTGCATTTGCCAGTGCATTGCCATTTTTTTTTTCCATTACCTGCCCTTAGCATCACCCCAAGCATGCAAGTCACTGGTGGTGTTAGGATCTGCATTTTGAAGTGGGATCAAAGGCACATCTGAGCTACAACYAGGACTCCATGAAGAAGGGGCTTGTGGATGCCCTGTGTTTTATCCAGCTTCATCTGCACTGATTTAGAAATGAACTGTCAAACAGCCACAGCTTCCAGGGGAATACAGGTTTACACTTGTTTCTGTGCTTTAGGCCAGAATAGCTTATTCTTCCATACAAAGGTGGCTACATTACCTGTGGTAAAAAACTGCATCCAAAGCCAGTGTTAAGCCTCTCAAAGTCCTGATGTATAAAAAGATCGTGCCCACCTCGGGAATGCCATTAAATGATTGTTTTTATAGCCCAAAGGTGTTTTATTAAATGACAAGCTAACATTCAACAGTGATTACTTAGCATGACTGAAAAACTCCCATAGTACTCACTGAGAGGCAAGATAATAACCTGAAGTCATGAAAATGTCTTGGAGAGAGTCATAATAGTTGTACTGTAATGGTCTACATGACACTCTGAAAAACCACTTGTCTTGCTTTGGTATGGAAAGCTTAGCTAAGTGAATATAAAGCTCTTTGGGATTGCTGTTGAATTAATGCTGATTGTCAGGACACGTTGTAGGGCCATGGTGCTGAGCACAAGCTGATGCCTACGAAAGTTGCATGAGCCCAGGTGAATAAGTGGAACTTTCTCCCTCCACAGGCTGCCTAATTTGATTAATTTTAAGTCTTGTACTTTTATTTCTGTCTGACAATTCATTCTTTAGTTCCTGTGTATTAAAAAAGCCCATATGTGCACTGCATAGATGTTATATTTTCCAGGCTACTGGAATAAATGCCTAACAATTGTGTGTAAAATATACCTCACTACTGTTCACCCAGCAACCTGAAATCAGTGTCATTYGTCACCACCCCAGCTGACTGAACTCTTCCTGATGTTGCCTGCATTTTTATTGTTGTGGTTTTTACTGTTTTCTTTCTGCTTGCTTTGTAAYTATGCTGATTTACTTTATTGTTACTACTGTATGTCCACTAGTGTTAGAACCACATGCATGCTGAAGAGCAACTTGGGGAAAAAAAAAAAGTTCCTTTTCTTACCTGAGTATGAAAATTGCAGTGAGGAAAAATAGCGTGCCTTGAAATCTGATAAACACAATAGAAATCAAAACCTGAGGCTGATAAAACATCTTCAGTAAAGTGTTTTTCTGTCAAAAAATTGTCAATTTTTTCAGTCAAGAATTGCTGTCTAAAATTCTGTTTAGAAAACAGTTCTGAACTTATCTGGACTGGAATATATAGCATTTTTTTTTGTAACAAATTGGTGCTTTGGAAAATGTAATCTAACAAATGAAGTGGAATGCAAATTACCAAGCAGAATACCAGTTACCCTGAGCAAGCCAAATAAACTACTATCATTTCAATGACTGAAACACTATCTGTATTGTCAATCATCAATTAATATTACTTTAATCTACAAATATAGTAAGAAATAGTATGAAATAATTAAAACCATAAACATTCAAACCAGAGAGCAAAACAAATCAAGGTAATATAACAAAACACAATGAATAAAAGAAGTCCAACCAAGATTAAATATTTCAACTGTCCAGAAGCAAATTGTGATGGAAATATTTTAAGCATTATGTTGAAATGTGCTCAGAATAAATTCAAAGGTGGGGCAGAAAGCAAGAATAGTAGAATTTCTGTGGATTGGATATTCTGGATTTTGACTCACTATTTGTATAATCAAGTGCAATAGACATGCATTACTATGAATGTAGAATCATACAAAAAACAATAGATTCATATTTCAGTTTCTGTCACAACAAATAACATCATGTCAAGACTTTTTTCTTTGAGGCATTTTTTCCTAAAAAAAAATGAAGATTGAACCTGTCTCCTTAAGTGCCTCTTATTGATTTGGAAACGATGCAGTGAATCTTGTATTATTCATTTTATTATACATGCACAGCATTTACTAGCAGAAAATAGACTCAACCCTGAGATGATTTAAAACTCACTTCCACCTGCGATAAGCACTGCATTTAAAACCATCTTCTTTCCTAACAAGTAGCTATTATTCTGATCTTCAAAATCAAGAGCATTCCCGTTAAACCTGTTTGCACTGATTTTGAGCTTTTTACCCACGCAGCAAAAGGTAACAGCACACACAGCAGCGATATGTGGTACAAACATCGGGGCAAACCACAGCGCTCTGGGAAAAAAAGCACCAAGTCAGGTTCCCAGATGCTTTTTACTGGATTGAGGAATGAAAAGTAGCACTAACCATGCAGATGTATTCTAAGTGTAGGTAGATTTAGAAGCAGAGAATTCTCTTTTTTTTCCCCCTTTTTAATTTGCTGCCTGAATGTCAACTGTTACATTTCAAATACCACAAGCCTCATTTTATCTGATTTAATCAGATATTCTCCATAATGCAGAACAGTGCAATCAATCTGAGACATCATCTGTGAAACAGGAAAAAAACCCTCAGGAAACTTCACAGATGGGAAAAGAAGATATCCCAGGATACGCCTGAATACGTGTGCTCCATGGCACAGATAGTAATGATTTTCAGCATATCAACTAGGCTTAATTTAACTTTCTCTTTTTGCATCTCATTTCAGGGGACTGGTTTGCCATCCGTGTCCTCTTGCTGCTCCAGTGCCAGGCCAGCTCTGGTCCTGCTCTCTGGGGCACCTGCAAGAAGCAGGTGAAGTGTCTCTCCTGCCTTCACCCAGTTGTGGGTATTTTACAGGCTTGGTGTCTGAATGCTCCATGCTCACAGATAGCTTTATTAAACCACAATTGACTTTTACTTTGATGATATATTATCAGCAAAATTACTCAATCAATTTCTTCAGGGGCAGGGCTTAAGACAACAAAAGTTACTTATATTTGTCTCTCCCACAAATAGGAAAAAATTATCTTATACACCACATTGCAGCAAAGTATAAGCTTTAAAATGTTTTTAAAGTAAACACACACCTGGACAGATGTAATCTGAGTAAGCATGTCACATGTAGGGCCATGTCCAACGCCTGTGCCCCTGGGAATGTTTTTGCCCTCTGAAACAACTTTCCATTGTGGGCATGTCACAGGCTTTAGCATCTCATGTGTCCAGGATCTGATGCTGGACTCCCACTGTGGGGCTGCCCCCACCCCTGCTGGGCAAGGGTCCATAAGAGCTGGAAGGATGTGCTGTGGCAGGCTCCATCAGAGGGCTGGATGAGCATTGCTCTGCAAGGAAGAAGCACCAGCCTGCACCAATGCTGCTTGCTGCAGCACCTACATCTCCACCAGGCTCTTTCAGGGCAGACCTGATGGCCAGGGTCACTTTTACCAGAAATGCTGAGGCTTGTGTACTACTTGTCTCTCTTTCATGCATCATTAGTTTTCAGCACACTCTCTCTTGGCAAGTAACGCTTTTGGTGGCAATAAAGCCAGTGATGCCAAGCTTTCTAAATGGTCATAAAGTGAAGGAGATCCCCAGAGGAGATGGCAGCTGTAGTGTGCAGCAGATGCCAATGAAAATCTGTGCTCATCTGCCACCTCATCTTTCTGGCAAGGCTTCAGACAAAATTAACAATAACAAAATACTATGGAAAAGAATATGTAAAGCTGCCATGTTTATACATATGCTCCTCATAGGCATCCAGTWTATTGTTCTCAGCTTATGCTTATCTGGATGTTCTATCAGGTCTTGCTTATTCTTCTGAGCTAGATTTTATTTCTGATGGAAGACCAACAAGCTATGAAAGACAGCAGTAATCACATAATGATTGTCTGAATTTGGCAGGTTAGTACACAGAAATGGAAAGAAGCTCTCCACTCATGGATACAATTTGAATTTCTTGAGCTCTTTATAGCAGAATCAGAAGAAATGGTAGGAGACTATAAAAATGCAGTAGCTGTGTTCTAGAATGTAAGGTCTCTAACAGATTTGTTTGCATAAAAGGCAGTCCATGCTCTAACTCATTTACTGAGTAACAGCCTTGTCCAAGGGCAAGGCCTACTGTTCTTTCATAAATAATTCTTTGACACATTAGCAATTCAGAAAAACATGCAAAGTATGCAAGATAGACCTCCAGCTATGTTTTACGCACTACAGAAAACACAGGATGTTAATTCAATGTTCCTACAGTTTAAGACGAGGCACAGAAGACACACAAATTTTATGAATCCACCAATAATCCAGCTTGATTATAGAAAGAACCTTTAAAAAAAACCTGTACCTAAATTCAGTTCCTGTGACTGACATTTTCTCAGTGAAAGGGCATTTATGAATATTCTTTCATAAAACCTTTCCTTTCTTCACCAATACCCTTGGCACACAATGTCCTATTATTTTTCATTAATTTAAAAAACCATGAAGAGAAAGCAAAAAAGGAATAYTAGAAATATCTCACTGCACATGTAAAAATATTGTAAATATTTCTGAATTGCATTTGTACGTATTGCAAGTATATTGAAAGTTCTATTTGTAAGAACATTTGTCGTCTGACAATGCTGCTGAACTGGTTCTGAACGTCACAAAACTTTTGAGGATTAAAAACAACAGACAGTTCAGGAAGGGAGTCACTTTCTCTTTATAAATATCATTCTGTCCAGAGTCAGATAGATTCACCAAAAGATGTGCAGAACACAATCTTCATGAACAAATCCTAAATTGCAATTTCACCACCAAAACTGGCTATAAAATCCTGAAGTGATTCCAAGAAGATCTTCCATGTCATTAACTTCCATGTCATTAACTGGCTATAAAATCCTGAAGTGATTCCAAGAAGATCTTTCACGTCATTAACTGGATCTGTCTTTGAGCAACACACAGGATCTGAACAATCAATAGTGGTTGTGTACTCTGCTCCTATGATGATACAACATCCACAAAAACAAAACTCAAATACACGGCAGCAGTCTATTGAGAAACCAGGGGAAGAGTCTACTAGTAAGGCAATTAAACTTGAAAAAATGGATGGGCAGCCTAGTCAGTAAAAAAAAAAAAAAAAAAAAAAAAAAAAAAAAAAAAAAAAAAAAAAAACCACCCAAGACCCAACGACTTCAAAACAACCAAACAATCCACCTATCTCATTCTTTCTCATGGAAGATGCCTGATTAGATAAAACTCCATAAAGCTGTTTTATATCCTCCCTGAAAGAAAGAGCCAAGAGCACTTCTTCACATTTTATCTCATCTCCAGAATCAAAATGGCACTGAAACCATAGGTCCCACTGGACTCGTCTCTTTCTTCTAATCCTTTATGAACACAATTCTAAATCCTGAAAAGCCTGGGTTTAGAAATAATATTCTTGTTAAATTTCTATGAGTAGTTAACCACCAACCAGAAATATTTTTCCTCATTTACAAAGCAATATGAGACAGCTAACAAAAGCCTTTTGATGAATCACAGCAGTCATAATTACAATTACATGAACAGAAATCTGGGAATAAATTTCCATATGTGATTTTAATGCCTCAATCAATAAAGCATAATGTGTGTCTAGAAGTCAAATATGTAGATGAGTTAGAACTGAAGTGGATGAAAGTGTGAGAAAATTAATATTAGCTAAGAATACAATCTGCTACAGAGCATTTTCTCTAATTCTTGATAATGTTCATTATATTTGCCCTCTTTTTATGTGGTACCTCTCCTTGTTGAAAACTGGGCATGCTTTTCATTTCATGACTGGTGACAATAATTCCTTCAGTGATCAAGCCATGACAAGGAATTGATGAGACACACACAAAATGCATTTTTTCCATTATGCGTCTCCACCAGGACCTTTTAAAAGTAAATCTAAGCCAGTCAAGATAAAAGGAGTTTCATTATTGACAATACTGAGCCTTTCTTTATTTTTCTTTCAAGTCCTCCAGTTAACAATCCATTTTACAGATAAATGTATCAGAACATGTATTGCCTGTAGAAGCAGGACACTACAACTTTCTCAGTAAAAAAAACTCAACACTAGGTTTTACTGCACACTGACGGATGGTAGGAGAAAGATTGTGACCCAGCTATAATACCCTGTGTCAGAAGGGTTGAGGAAGGAGAATATCTGCCAACCTGCACAAGGTCAATCTGTCAGCCGTTTTTTCAGAAACTTGGCCAGAATAATTCATAACAGTCACTTCTTTTTTGAAAGATCCTTGTTCAGCTTGCAGTCACTTGGCACAATTCACCATCAGCTTTCTTGCAGCCGCCATCCCATGTTTCAATGGTATTTTGCAAATGTACTGCTTGCTGAACTGCTTGCTGACCTAACACATTGAGAGGCTTCAGCTGACTTTGGAATTGAATATAAAGTTCTTGACAGGACCCTGTACGCACAAGAAAAAGCAGCCCTTCAGATCACACTGATCCTATCCTCCATTACAAAAGCACAAAAGGCAATCTTTCACTTACCCACATCTCACATGAAATAAAAATATCTCTGCATGATGGCAAAGATATCTCAAAAGAGCACACATTTCAGATAAGTGTTAATAACTTCACTGCTAACTCTAAAAGTTAAACTTTTCTAAAGATATTACATAACATGAGTAATGCAGTAATTGAGCTTATTTTTAACTGCGCTTACTTTTAATTGAGCTCCTCAGGTATTGAACTTAAGGCTGTCACCTTTAAATTACTTGCTACATTACTATAATAAATTTTAAAAGGTCTTTCTAAAACTTTTGCCTGCTTACAGGAGCTTTATAATCTGTTTCTTCCAGATATGCAGTGCATGGAGAAGTACTGAGGTGTTTACAGCATCAGCTGGCCCTACTCCCAATAGAACAAGCTTGTTTTTGTCAAGTGGGGAGCAAGATCAGTGAAATTCAAGTGGACTGTGGCCATACAGCTGAATAAACCCCCATGGTGAGCTCGTGGATGAAACCCACCATGCCCACTCCAGACCCCAGCCGTGTGGCTCAGACAGCCTCCCATGGGCAGCTCAAGACCTCACAATTACAGATTGCTCTAAAGGAAAACCAGGCTGAGACTCTTCTGACCTGCCTTCCCTGCTCTCTACATGCTCTGTGGGAACACTCCCATGCACCCTGGTACACTTTGGAATCGTTGTGTCCAGCCTTGGCAGAACCAACTGGATTTATTTGGTTTTTGTTTTCCATGGTATTTTCACAATTCAGTTAAAAGTATGGCTTTCTCTTGCCAGTCCATCAGCCTCCCTACCATCCTCTGAAATCTGCCCAGACACTGAAGCTCTCTGTCTATAAGCTACTTCTCTCAGTCTCACAACTCCTTTGGACACAGAAAGTTTAATTCTAAAATGCTCTTATTTTTGTTATTTCAGAATGAAACACCAGGGTTACCATTTCAGGAAAAATATCAGGATTTCATCATATGTTCACTGGGGAAATTCCAGTGGGGAAAAAAATTATACATTCCTTGGATCTAATACCTACTAAAAATAGGGTATAAAATAATCCAGCTGAGTACTGAGAGAAATAAGAGGAACACAGAGATGACTGCTAAAGTTACATTTCACTGAACTGCAATGTGTGAAGGATTTTCTTCTTTTAACACATAAGCAACTTGTTTTCTCCCCCTCTATTCTGTTATCTCACTTTCCTTTCTGATTTTAAAAATATTTCCCACTAAGATTCTGAACATGCATGAAAAGGCAGTCCAGAAGTAGGAAAAAGGAAAAATAATATTTGATGTATGAGACAAATGTTGGCAAATTGTTAGCTAAATATCTACTTAGATGATATCTAGAGATATCACACGYATTACCACCAGGCTCTATCTAGTTCTCCAAGTCTATTTTAAGCCAGCATTATGATGAGATTAATTAGCATGCAGCACACTTAAAAAAAAAAAAAATAAAATCACCAGGATCATTTAACTTCCTTTTTGCAAATACAAGTCCCTCTAACTGATTCCTATAAAACCTTACATTCTATGGGAACATTGCTAGAAGCTGTAAAAACTCACCTTTCTCTTAGCTGAGGATGCTTCTTAAAGGAACTTCCTATGTTTGGAAACTCACTGTAAAGGTTGCCATGGTGATTAATTTTAAAAGTGAAATTCTCCCTTTTTAAAGTTTTTTCTTTAAAGAAGAAGTGTTCTCTGCTAGGGCTTAGTTCTCCACAAGGCAAATGGCAATGAAAATTCCATCTTAATCCTGAAGATTAAAGGACATAACCTCTACCTTAATCCTGAAGATTAAAGGACRTAACCTCTGTGTAACTGCAACTTCAGCAGCAGAGATGTTTACTGAAAAATTTTGGAAACATCTATTTTTACCTAAAAATGGAGGAAAAAATACATCCATGGGTGAAAGAATTGAAGGAAAAAGGCAGCATCTTCCAGGGGTCAGACTACATCCAGCAGGCTAGGTTATACTTGTGCCAGGGAGGAGGAAAGGCAAGGAGGGAATAGTAGGGGTAGCTGAAGCTCAACAGGAAAACCAGCAGAATCATCCAGAGAGAGCGTCAGTGCATGGCAWGAGAAAGATGTAAACTGCACCCCCAAAGAAAAAGCATAGAAACCAAAGGTCACTACCTGAAAAGCTCTTTACCTAAGGCATTGTTCATTTTATTTCCATGGCTCCAGATGTAATTTCAYGTGGGTGACTCCATCTATTGACTTCTCCTCTCCACAATGACATGCAGAGCTACATTAAGCCTTGCTGTCTACACAGCTGTGTTAGCTATTGGGGTACAGACAAGTGCACGGCTCTGTTCTTGCACTAGGAGTTGGAAAAGTACAGCTACTTCTCTAAAAAACTTACAATTTTCAACATTACGTCATCCAACTTACCCCTGCATAAGCTGTCACTGCAGAACTCACTGGCAAATTAAACTGGCAAACAGTGCCAGTTCAATACCCAGGCAATTCATGGCTTCTTTATTCACATAAAGATCACAGTGCTGTGAGACAGCTGCATAATTCATTATGTATTTAATATTTTA
Source organism: Malurus melanocephalus (assembly GCF_030028575.1). Lineage (NCBI taxonomy): Eukaryota > Metazoa > Chordata > Aves > Passeriformes > Maluridae > Malurus > Malurus melanocephalus. Next base: position 4,367,332 of record NW_026623248.1, on the reverse strand, counting down.
TCGCTCTAGACAGAAGTATCTGTACAAGCACAATTAAAATGGCTGACGTACACCGAGTTGATTTTAATACAATGAATCAAATTTGTTTCAGAGATCTGCTCAACCTTAAAGCTCTATGGTTTAAATCAATAGAAGGAAAACCAAGCTGAGACTCATGTGTTGCAGTGCCTGGGCATCACTTATTTTAYCTTTACTGACTAGCCAAGAAAGCTGTTTTACTTGATCTTACTGTATTAGTCATGGCAAATGCAAGATATTCTAAGGTATATAAAATTATTTTACATTCAACACACAAGCTCATGATGATAATGAAAGAAAACACCTTTTGAAAAATGGCAGAACACACAAATGATTACTATTGCTTCTTTGCCATTATGATAAATTTTAGTAAATCCATATGAATTGTAGTGACCCATTAGGATTTCTAGGAAAAAAAATATTAGAGAGCACAGTTAGATTAAGCTGCAACTATTCTCCATATTCTCTCTTGAGTAAGGGTTTTTGTAAGAATTATGGACACAGGCCAAACTCCAGAAATTCATCCCTAGGAGTCTCAATCTCCTTATATACTCATAGCAAAGAAGCTGCTGGAGGTCTCCATAAAGCACCTTATGGCTCAGAACAAAGCTGAGAGTGCCTTTGAAGGCTGAGACTAATTTTGCATTAAGCTCAGAACAGTAGTGAAGTGTGATTCATGTACTTCATACCTTTTTATTTTGCACCTGTATTTTTCCTTTACTTTTCCTGTGTCTTTGTCCCTTCTTGTGTCTGGTATTTTCTTTAGGCCATGACTGGCTTCTCATTTATTCAACATAAGCAAGCTGCAGAACACTAAAGTGTTTTTGAGTGTTTGTGAGTCTCTTTGGAGCCTGGAGCTGGAAGTATGTTTTTCATCTAATGAAAGGCTAAATGAATCAAACAAACCAAAAGAAAATGTAGTGGGTTTAGCTGAACCTTCTCYTTCAGTACCCTTGCTCAAGCTGATGATATTTCCCTCTCGACATCACCAATATGTTGCTACCAGCTCCTCATACTAAAAYAAAAAGCAATTTAAGGAAATGCAGCACACAGAGGAAGAGAGAATGGCACTGGKGACAGGTGACTGGAGAACCAGCCAGGGAAACCCGCCACCACAGGCAGACACAGGCCAGCTCAGGCATTACCTTGGGATTTCCCTTCCCTCCTTAAGGTGTRTCTGACGTCTTCCCAGAAGCTTTCCCACCCTGACATGAACGTAAAAAGCAAATGAGGACACAGTTGTGGAATGCAATGTTTGAAACCTTTGAACACAMAATAAAAATTCTGGACAAATTTTTTTCTTGCACAGAATGGGAATAAAAAGAGATACTTGATTGTTTTACCCTACTCTCAAAAAAGAGGGAAAGATTCAGTACAATAAATAAACACTTTCATTGTAAACATGGAAATTCCATGCTATAGATAAYCCTGGAAAAATAAAGGAATCATTTAATTAGAGACAAAATCTTTGTAGGTGCTTCCTGCTTACAAGGCAACACTACAGAGACACAATCTGAATGTACACAAATTCTCCCAGATAGGAAGGCCATCTGAGCCACTCTGGGACTAACTCAAAATGACGTGTTTTAAAGGAACAGGATGAGGAACTTAGCCTTAAAAAGAGAGAACCCAGAAATGAAGAAAAAGGAATGGATTAGCCAGTCAAGGGAGAAGAAAAACACAGCTTATTYCATCTGCCAGTGTTTCCTCATGAACACTGGACAGTGTGACTGGTCAACCTGTTCCTTTCAAATGCTGACCATAGTTGTACCTCCCTCGTTATTTCCAGATGGGAGTGAGCTGAGGTGAATGTAGCAAGGAATAAGGTATTCAGCAGTACCAGAACAAGCTGCCAGCAATTCAGCTGTTAAATTTGCAAATTTGCTATTAGACCASTATGACCAATTAGTTTTCTAGCTGGATGGGGGAGTCACTGCAATGTAATCTCCTGCAGCACTGCTAAGTGGCACCATTAGCCTGAAGAACRGTGGCCAAGAGTCATTAATATGCCACAGAGGCAATCTGTGACAGCTACACAAAAATCTGGCCCCTAGGACATCCATGAAAGAGCAGACTGCCTATGGGTGTCTGCAGAGCCAGACATGAGGGACATCYTCCACATGGCATGCTGGAAATGCAGGGTAAGCCTCAGTCTGAGAGCAGTTTTGGCAGACGACAGAACCTTGGTACCCTTAAGGTGCTGGGTGATTAGAGCTCAAGGAATAAGTCTTCTGTTTTCCCCTTCTGCAGCCCGAGCTTCCTGAAGCACTGATTGTGTTAACCACAGAGGAGTCATTAAGACTGGTCTGACAGTAATGCAATCGAACCGACAGAGAGGCGACAGCCTAGTTTTGGGGAGAGACCCTCTGGCTGGAAAGGTTCACAGGTCTAAAATTATGCACCAAAGTTTTGAATATAAATTGCCATTTTTTAGTAGGAATAATTCCTATCTAGTACTTCTCAGAGACACAATACCCTATTTACCCTAGGACAAAATTATCACTTCCTATGGCATTGAGAAGTTCCACTATAGTGAGAAAGGTGATGAGGCTCCTCAGTATGTTTGACAGATTTCATAAGTACTGCTGACTTCGATCTGTTTTAAAGACCAGCCAGGGTCTAGAGGTGAAGTGTAAACTGAACCAAGTGTCAAAGCTGCAGCAAGGACACTCTTGTCAGAGAAGCAGAGCAAAACAGAAGGCTTTATACAGAGACTGAAACCTCTTGCTCACTGCTGGCAGTAGAAATACCAAACAGCATGTACTTTCYACATTGCCACACCACTAATCCGTGRAACAGAAGGTAAAGACTTGAGCCTCTGTCAATAACTCATCATGCCTTGCTGAAGGCTAAAGGTAATCTGGGGAAATGGCAAAAATTAAGTGCTCTTACAGGTACTCAAAAATTCACACTGCATGACTATGCAGATTGCAAGGGGCAAAATGCACATCTTGAATCTCCTTCCAACTGCTGAGAGATGAGGTGTCTGCTCGAGACTGAGGGGATTTCAGTACTATCCCAGCAGAATTATGGAATGGCATCCTGAGATGAGCAGCATTTAATGAGAAAGGGGAGGGAAAATAAAATCAGTATATCAGTTTACCCACCCTAGGGCATGAAATATGCTGTCATCATACAGAACAAGCTGAGCAAAAGAGCAGAGAGTGGGATTCATCGGTACAGGAAAAATCAGAGGGTCCGTTCACTTTCAGTGGCAGGAGGCATGCAACACAACAGCTAACTCCTCCAAATTCTGAGACCCAGCCTATGCAAATGCATTTTGATCTTTCGCAAGCAATATCGTGTCCAAGCAGAAGCAGATGTACTATCCAACACACTACCTTCAAAAGAGAAGCCAAACTACAACACATCAGAATAAAGCAGTCCAACCTCAAACAGAAATCTATGCATTCATAATCTTCACCTGGATATTCAGCACTAAAAATAGCTTAGTGCAAAGGCAAGGCAAGCAGGAAGGAACTAACACTTTTAAAGCTGRAAGACTCTAAATTCCCAGAGCTGCACAGCCCCAGCAGAAGCAGAGCTGTTTGCAGCAGGCTGGTACTCGGTGCTGTGCAGCCCATGGCACAGGCACAGCTGGGAGAGCACCAGCTGGGCAGATGGACTGCTACAACTCGACATCAAAGGCCAGAGGTCACTGCCCATGGATGTGCCATTCCAAGTGAGGCTGCCAGGGAGCCACAAAACAGAAAGAGCAATACTCATAAAAAGCAGCAATTGTAACACTGGGAGACTCTGGAGAKCCTGTTCTTGTGCCCAACCACCCTCTGGGGGAAGAACCTTTTTCTAATATCCAACCTAATCCTCCCTTGACACAATTTCAGGCCATTCCCTTGGGTCCTGTTTCTGGTGACCACAGAGCAGGGATCAGTGTCTGCCCCTCCACTTCCCCTCATGAAGAAGATGCAAGCTGCAATGAGGTCTCCCCTCGGACTCCTCCAGGCTGAACAGACCAAGYGCCCTCAGCCACTCCTCACAGAGCTTCTCCTCAAGGCCCTTCACCATCTTTGTTGCCCTCCTTTGGATATTCTCTAACTCAGCCCCATGGAGGGCCAAGGGGGAGCTCCCCAGTTCCATACAACCTGGCAGAGATACTTTAAGATGATYGAAGGGATTTCACTCTCTCAGAAAGATGAACTAGAAGCGGTCGATTATTGAGAACTTATTTAGAGAAATTTGAAGCCCAGGAGTTCATCTGGGCTGATATGTGAAGCATTAGCAACCTCTSGCCTCAACAAAAGAGTAAACATTTACCAAAAATTGCCCAAGGCATCTCTGTCAGGAGCCAGCCCTGCCCTCCTGGCACTCTGTCCCTGCCCTTGCTCAATTCCAGCCCATGCTGCATCACCTCTGGAGCTACTTTGGCTTCCTGGGCAGCTCTACCACTAGGGAACCTGACACCCTGCTGCCAACCAGTCTCATCTACCATGCAAAGGTTTTCCTTCTTKTAAAAAAAGTCATCCATTTCACTTGTTCTCTGTCTCATTTAATATCCCTTAAAACATACATTCCTCCATTTCCTCTATCTTTGATCTTTTAATTAATCGGGTTGCCTTTGCTCAAGTGCACTACAATGTCTTTGCAGAATTATTTTTTGTACTGTATATTGCCTTGKTTATTTAATTCTCTAAAGCTTTCTGGAGACAGCTTATTTACAGGATATCATATAACAGTAGGAAGGGGTTTAGATTGTGCTGGAAATGAAGTCATTGCAAAAGTAGCTCTGAAATATGCTATGGATTTAATCCACTGTTTCAGTCTTGCATCCAGATAGAAAAAACAMCTAAATGTCAAAACATGAATGTAAATTTTGTAGTAAAAACAGTTTATAACCAAACAGAACAAAACCATCCTCACATAATTGCCCTCACTAGAAGTATCTATTAATTACATTTTAAAATCAGAATTTGGAAAAACATTTTCATTAGGGGTAAACTTGTGTTATTCACAAATATTTCAGTATACTGAATATTATTTAAGTATAATATGTAATKAAAGAAAATCCCTGCTTCTCCTCTAACAGCTGGGAAATAGCAGTGCTGGGACTAGCATAACACTGGACAGATCTGTTATGAAGCCTGTGTGGCCCACATCTCTCCTGGTATGCAGGGAAATCCTTAGGTAGTAAATCCATGTACAGCGTATTTCCACCTCAGGTTGCCTGGCTTCYGGAGAAAACTCGCATCTAACTGTCCAACAAACAAACATCTCCCCCAAAAACCAAAACCAAAACAAAAAAAAACAAGCCTAGAGAATAAAAATCATGTTAGAAGTCTCTGTCCTTCCCACAGGAAATTAATCAGAAAACTAAACCAAAGTTAATAGGCAGATCAAGGATTTTTCTCTCTCTCTCCTTCTGTGTATATATTCTTACACACACCTGAATACACCTTACACACACCTTACACACACACACATATATATATTTAACAAGTCATCAGTCATCATAAGTATTACTACAGTAGTAGTCATACTTGCCATCTGTACAAAATACAGTCATAATGACATTCTAAACCTTACAACATTAACATTCCCGATTTCCCTAGGGAACAGTGTGGCAAGAAGGAAGATTTGCCAGACTATAGCAAAACGTAGAACACTGCACAATTCCCTCAGGGTAATCTGTTTCAAAGAAAGTTCCAAAAACAATGACAAGGAAGGTAGAGCAACACTTAAAAACGCAACTGCACAGCGTCCCAGAGCTGAGGATTACCCATGAGGTTACTAACTTGCATGGCCCTTGGCAAAGCAGACCATTTCTAATGGCATGGGTTCATTCAATGTAGAGCTTTTGAGCAAGTGGCTGCAACAAAAGTAATTCCAAGGCAGGAAAATATGCAGTGTGTAAATAAGCTCACAAACATTAATAAAAAGTGTAAAGACCAAGAGAAGTCAGGGAGGCAAGTGGACTGGCCAAGAGAATAAAAACAAGCTTTGACTCACCTGTTGCCGCACCAGGTTAGGAGAGGTGTGCAGGATAGGTTTTTTTTGCCAGCACTACTGGCCACCCTACAGAAGCAGGATTTGAAAGGACATGAGAAGCCACTCATTTGATACTAAGGAATCTGGGAAAAAAGACCATTTCTGTATGACATCTTTTCTCTAACACATCTTTCTCTGTAGCACTATTGTATCTACTGAAAATAAAGTAAAAATCACTATTCCCAAATCCTTTGCAACAAAGTTCAGATTGACTTGTGAAAAATTCTGTTACCTGTAGGCCATGAAACGGAATGAACTAATGGAGCCTCCTTCACTCATAAGCTGCCTCACAGAGGAAGATACATTTTAATTTGAGTGGAGTGATTTTTGACTACATAATTGCCACCTGGGCTGCCTCTAAAATGATTTTGCTATACAGTTCTTAAAAGTGTCAGCACGTTGCTTATACAATTCTGTGCATGTTATAAAACTTCTCTTCAGATTCACAATAGCAAGGCAGAGGTAATARTAGATATGGAACCTATAAAAAAAGCTGAAGGCAGATAAAAGATGCCAAGTGAACTTTTTTTTTTGTCAACAGAGAGCTGAATTTAAATGCCATCACAAGTTCATTGCACAAAGTTTTATGTCATTTGCCACCTTACACCCTTAGAATTCATCCCTTTGCTTTTTTAAAGCATGTAAGCATTGCTAATAATTTTACTTAAACCTATTCAGTTTYACTGAGTTGTTATCAGCTTTTATTGAATGGTGAACTTTTTGAAACTACCAGTTAAAATGTGACCACTCTGTACCATACAAGCCCCTTTGAAACACACTGATATTTGCTCAAATAACAGCAGATTGCTGTACAGTGCTTTAACAACAATGTGTGAGTGACTCCAGGTGCAGCCAAACTTCCACAGAGATGTTCCACTGTAATGTTTCAGGAAGACATGATCTCTGAGCTGTCTCAGATGCAGCAAGAGATATTTAAAAAGTAAGACATGAGAAAGAGAAACCTCATTATGTGAAATGAGGTTACTTAGTAACTGGGGCTTTTTTAAAGTACTACCTGGAGACATGCACCTGAAAGAAATCTCACACATCGCAAACTTGAAACATTATCAGTGATTAGAGTCCTAATCCTTACAGACACAAGGCATCACAAGGACCACAGGCATGAAAGCACATCTAGCTCAGAGCCTGACAGCTTGCCTGGAATCAAAAGGTCAGAGCCTAGTCTAATGCAAAGCTGTTCTTCTGCATCATAAAAGATGCTCTCAGACCTTGTTTGTTTACTCTTAACAGGAGTAGGTAATGCCTAGAATGATATTAAAATGGTGTCCAAAATCTGGTGCTGGAGTGGCCCCAACAGCACCAGGTGGATGATGCTTGTGTTGAGCTGTCTTGTGGAGTTAAGCGGGTGACAGCTCTTCAGGGAAGCTCTTCATCTTCAGCAGGGCAAGGGCCAGAGCAACACAGGAAACGGGGGAAGAAAGGAGCTATAGGATGAACCAGCCTCTCCTCCACCTKCTCTATTGGGAGACCAAACCCTTGCAGCCGCTTTCACCCACCCTGGAAATCTTCCAGGGAAGTTGGCACAGGCCCCTGCCTGTTCCCAGGCAGCTTCCTCAAATATCTCACTCTCCTCATGATTAGAAAGCTTTCCTTCATGTTTGAAGCTCCATTACTACAGGTTAAGGTCTCTTGTCCTTGATCTACTCACTGTGAACAGACAGATCAAACTATTTTCCTGTTTGCCACCACCTTTGATGTAGCACAACTGAAGGGACAAACACGCACTCTCCCAGTCCTGAACCTGCCAGACTGAGAACCAGCAGATCCTTGGCTGAACTCCTGCACACCTTGATTTCCAGCTGCTCTTGCTGCTCTCTCCCAAAATTTCTTCCGTTGGTTTTTCCACCTCCTCCTAGAAGGGGACTGCCTCAAACCAGGCAAAACACTACAGCTGAGATCTTCTGTGTGCCAGCAACAGAAGGAGGATTTCTCCAGGTGTCTTCCACACAGATATCCTCCTCCTACACCCCAGTATGTTGCCTGTTTGCAGCAGTACAACATTATTGGCTCACACTCTGTTTTTGTATCACTGGAACTCCCCCACCTCCAGATCTTTTCCCAGAAAGCAGCCACTTCTTGTTCCCCATCCTCCACACTTGCAGTTGATTTTTCTCTGTCTTCATGTGGTCATCCCAACTAAATAGCATCCAACTTTTTTCCAGACCATTTTTRTATTTTTTCATAGCCATTTTGTTTTGACCTCTGTCCTTCAACATTCCTGCTGCATATTTGACTGGTTTCTGTAATGTGTAAATGTACTTAGAATAGAATATCTATAAAATACGTAACAGAATGTCATATTACATRTGTCATAGACTGTCATGTTCTATCAGTAAATGTACAGCATCAAAGTCCAGGTGACCTCCATAAAATGTCCTGTACTATGCAGCCTTTCAGGGTAACAGGTTTAATATCTGTCCTGCGCCTGTTCTTYTTCAGATGATACTGCGCAATATTCCACCTTGTAAAAGTTTCATGAGCATCACATTTCAGTAGTTTGCAAATGAGTGTCACGAAAGACTTTTAAACCATTACAAAAGCCAAAAAATTGTCAATACTATTCCTCCTGCATCCAGAAATCATGATGCTCTCTCACATGAGAAAATCAGATRGCTTTCATGAAATTCTTCCTGCCATAATCAGAGGACTGATCCTCATCTGCTTTTTACCCTCTAATATGAATCAACAGCTTACTTGCTCAGTAAGTTTTCCTGTATTTTCTTTTCAGGGATTAATGCCAAACTAACTAGTTAACAATTTCTTGGCTACCCTTTTTCTTCCTTCATAAAGGTGCTATTTTTTCTCCTTTGTCTTTTCCAGTATAGCAATCCAGTCCAATATCAATGGACCAATAATTCCTCTTTAATATATTAAGATCAAATTGCACTGTAGAACAGGGGAGCTATCTTGGAGGTATTGTGCTTTCTCTCTCATTACGCTAAATAGTTCTTTATAAGCCAGCCTCTCCTCTTTCTGTTCTTTCTGTCTTTGAATGTGTCTTTCTCCAGGTRGTTAAAATTGCTCACTTTCTACCAGGACTCCACACTGGAAACCTCTTGGTTTGAAACATCAAAAAAGGCATTGTGACCTGGCTTTGAAGTGCTTTGCTCAGAGGGGTCTTTACTTAATTTGCATTTAAGTCTTGCCCACAGTCCTTACCTAAGAAGTGCCCGAATATTGAGACTCTGGAATTTCTCATGGCAGTGGTAAGGAAACAGATATTTCCTTTGAATTTCAAATTGCTCTCCAATATAGCCTTACTTTGTGAGCACCAGAATTTGGGATTTGGGGAAGGAGAGGATTTAAAAATTATCTGTGTTCTGCTAGAGAACACAGCAACATTCTGATGCTGAAGTGAATGAGGATAGGCTGAAGGGCCTCCCTTCAAGAGTATCACAAGATACTGTCATCTCCTTAATTATTTTCTATTTGGTTCATGAGGCTCTAACTGCTGTATTGGACTTAAATTTGTAAATAATTCAAATCAACATAAAATTACATATGCTGTCATTTATTTTTATGTATAATATTCTGAAATATTTGCTTTGYGCCTCTGTTTTCTGTCTCAAAGCAAAATTTTGTAACTTTTCCTTCGCCTATGAATTATTTCTGATATTTTAAAGGTTTTATGGTTCAGCAAAACATCTATAGTTTTTCATCAAAGCAGTAGAGACATACCAACCTGTCAAAAAACATTTGTTACAAACCAAAAATTTGCTACAAAGAAAAGATTTACAAAAACAATTCAACAGAATTTATATTAAGATCTTGTTAACATTAGCAAAACAACATTTCTATAACGGCATGAAAAATAACTTAAACACTTTAGCAGATGTTTCAGAGAGGCAAAAATATCTGGCAAAAAAACTCTGAGGGATTTTTTTGTAATCTGCCCTCTTCCTTCACCCTCACTTTGCTGCTGTCACTCAGATACCAAATAACAAATAACAAAAAGCCCAACTGCTCACAGATGCACAGATGAGTTTTGCCCAGAGAAGCAGCTGTTCAGTGCCATCCTGGATACTCATCCATCTGAAGCTTTGTCAAGGCTTATTCTGTTGCTTCTAACAGAACAGATAGGAACTATAAGAGGCATGGTTTGGGGCTTTTTTAAAGAATGAGGGGTTTAAGTAACTGCATGAAGGTGAGAAAGGTAAGTATGGAAACATCAAGGTTATCAGTAGAGAACACAAAGCAYTAATCCCAGATTTGACCTAGTAATTTTCCTAGTAAATGTTGGATTAGTTTRGATATTTTGCATTAATCTTTTCCATCAGACGTTTTCATTCTGTGGTCTGAAAGTGCCCAGTTTTCATAGTTTCTATCCTCATCCTTATAACCTTGTATTAACTTAAAATTATACGTATCTATCGCCAAAGAGATAATGGTCTCTTCCAATTAAATTGGATTCTGCTTGATGCCTGATGATTTTTGCTTTTCCTTTTTATGTTTTCTGTACCTTCTATGCATCCACCTGTACCCCACATGTTTGGACACATTTGTAATTCCTGCAGCCTGATATTCCACCTTAGTTTAGGAGTTCTGCTGGGCAGAGAGACCAAACATCCTSAGGAAGGAGTCAGTCTGCCCTGTGCTATCTTAAACCCGAGGCTGCAGCCTTGGGTGAAGCCTTCTCTCTGGAACATCTTGTGTAATCTGGGCTCTGGCCTCATCTGGGGGGGATTCAGTAGAATAGGAGGACATTACTGCATTTGTTAAGTTTCTTATTGGGGAATCCTAGAKAGATATGMTAATTCCTGAMATCTATAAAACTTGTACCCGTGCTGTACACGGGTGTGCATTCTGCCATCAAGTTGTGCACCTGGGATCCCAAATACCGAGGTAAAACCCTTTTTATCCCCTTAACCATGTCTGTGTCATTATTAAAAACTGGCCGTTCAAGGCAACAGCTTGCCTTCTGAAATGTTATATGTAACCTTATATTTATTCACAGCCAAGCTGCCTGAGGGAATAAATTCTTGTTCCTCCCAGAAAGATATACATGCTCCCTGCGGTACACAGCCCATTTAAAGAAAAAAAAATACTGCTATAATTACAAGTTTTCAGAACTTTGTGAAAACCCTATAAATGTTTTCTTCAGGCATTCACAATGAATAATTTAATAATTTCTAAGTATTTCCCAAGCATTTCCTTGAAACAGTTTGTAGGAGAACAACTTCTCTTGTGTCAAATCATAAAAAATAAACAGAAAATGTTTCTTCAGTACATGCAGACTTGGTCAATACTCATGAACACTTATGAATCTTATATGCCTCATATTGATCACTGAACTGGAATGTCTGGATAACTCCTTGGCGTGGGAGTTTGGGGGAGCCAAACTGAAGGTGTAGGGGGAAAAAAGAATCAATGAGAGTAGATGAAGCATTTGCCAGACAAGAAAGAAATAAGAACATAGCACTGAGTTATTCATATTTCTTTCAAAAAAGAGATGAAGCAATGAATTAAGAGGAGATATACAGGAGAAATACATAGATATAGATATAGATATAGATATAGATATAGATATAGATATAGATATAGATATAGATATAGATATAGATATAGATATANATAGATATAGATATAGATATAGATATAGATATAGATATAGATATAGATATAGATATAGATATAGATATAGATATAGATATATAGATATAGATATAGATATAGATATAGATATAGATATAGATATAGATATAGATATAGATATAGATATATAGATATAGATATAGATATATAGATTAGATATATATACACATAGTATAACACTGGAATGGAAAATTGGAGTTTCTGAGGCAGGCTGCTATTTTTCAACAGTTACACTTGCACAAAGAAATCTGTATTTTTTTAAAGCAGAAAAATAAGATATTTGCAAAAGTTCCTGAATTTTCAATGCAAGTTTTAGCAATAAGARAAAAAAATTGAAGGAGCAGCTGGTAGAGCGTGTTAGAGAAACATCAGCAGTGCCAAGCTTTCCCTGGCTTCTCTCCTCTATAACCTGTGCCCTTTCTCTGCAAGCATTGTTCACCCTCACCAAATGGTGTTACTTACCAAACAAATTGTAAATTTTAGAAGAAAAAAAGCCCAAAAAGGCTATGCCGGGGAGCCCTTACTGAAAAAAAAAAAAAAGGAAGAAGTAGCACGGTAATTTCCTACTGCTGTAATTAGGAAAGCAGAGGGACAACCTAGTAATGAAACACTGTCTTTCCACTGTGTTTCAGCACACTTCATGGATAAGCATATGTTTTGCTATTGAGTTGAGGTGGGAGGGAGCTTTGCTGAATTATGGTGTCATTGTTTTAAGTTCCAAAGAGATAAACATATTAATTCTCTAAATACATATTTAAATTTATTTCRGTTTCCAATTTATCTGAATTGCTCCCAGTTTTCCTCAATCCTGCCAGGAATACATGATCTGCTCATACTATACAATAGGGTCACCTGGCATTCAAAATATTGCACTGAAAAAAATGTAAGCAGTGTCAAAATCTAACAATTTCTTACGTCTYAAGAAAGACCACTCTCTTCCAGTAGTTGCTGCTAAGTTACTCACAATACCATCATTTTAAGCACATCCATGATTACTATCTAGATGTGTTKCCAGCTGTGTGAACTTCTGCACTATTATATTCAATATTAAAAACAGCACATGTGTTCTTAGTGTCTATTKGTGGCTTGCTTGCATTTTTCACCAAATCCCTTTCTCTATTTATCCAAATTTCTTATTAGTTTGATGTGTTCTTCTGAATCCAAYACCCAGATGAAATAAATTGCTATAACACCACAGAGCTGAGAAGGCATTTTGGAGCAGTACAGGGTAATCAAAACATAGGTGGAGGTGGAAACCCAATCTACAACCCACAGTTCTGTCAATAGGAACAGCTGCTGATGCACTGTCCTTCTCTCTGGGGACACCTGGGAACAGACCTGTGGCACCTGGGAACAGCCCTGTCACAGCCTCCACTGGTGGGACTGTCACCCACCTGATTCACAGTCCACTGACTGGCAGCAATTGCCATGCTTGGACCCTCAAAACCACCAYCTGAAAATAATTTGTTATTAATATAGAAGAGATAGGACTTTCACAAAGTAGTCCAAACAGCATTTGCTGCAGAGGGCTAAGGAAATTCCATTTCCTGTGCTGTCCCAACTGCTGATTTTGTCTCCAGTTCCTGGAGGTCTGTTTTGGGCATCAGGCCAGCTCTCTCAGGTGTGGGTGAGCAAGGACAAAGGACAWAGTGAGTATTTGGTACAAAAAGCAGCAGGCATTTCCCAGCTAGCCTAGACCTGCAGCATCTTGCAGCAGAAACAGCAAAACAGAAAACACATTTGCCTTTTTGGTTTTTCTACTTCTTAATTTACAGCTTGGTTTGGTGGGCAACCTCAGCACATCAAAACCTCGTTTCTATTAGCAAACAGATTCAAAACTGGGAGGAGCTGTCAACTTCCTCGAGGGCAGGGAGGCCCTGTAGAGAGACTTCAACAAATTAGAGGACTGGACAATCACCAACTGTATGAAGTCCAACAAGGAAAAGTGCTGGATTCTGCACCCTTGTGGCTCCCTTCCAACTCAGCATATTCTGGGATTCTGTGATTATGGATCTGCCACACCAATTCCTGAAAATGACACCAAATTTTCAAAGCGAATGAAAAAATACTTCCAGAAGGAATCCTTGTCTGTGAGAGGAATTGATGTTGCTCTTCCAATACCTGCTGCAGACAGATGGGTATCAGCCTCACAATGGTCTTGCTATCTGCACTGAAGTCCATTTCCCCTAACACCCCATAACCCTCTAGCTTTGTGGACTTTCCATATCCATTTGTGAGTCAAATTTTTCTTTCTTAGAAACTGACAATCAGCTTTAAACCTGCACATCTGATAATGCCCTGGGTAGCCTTCAGAACAGGGCAGACCAAAGCCCACAGCAAAAGAGGCACTTTAACAAAAAGCAGAAACCCAGAATTCCCATTCACAGTGCCAGGCAGCAAGGTTCTGTATGCTATCTCCCATCACATTCATCTCTYGAATAGGCTTGGTCGTGCAAACTCATAGACACATCAGTAATCTTGGCWGACACAAAAGCAGAGAAAATAGTCACATGTCAAGGGAATTGCAAGCTCAAGTCCGTTATTTACCAGAGTACACAGCTGGTAACAAAACCAGTCATTTTTACATTCATGAGTAAGGCCCTTAGGCACCAGGCCTGCTGTTATTAATTATTTTTTTWAATTTTTCATAGACTGGGTTTATTTCTTTGAATCGCTCAGCTTTTGAGACTAATTAAATAATAAAAATGTTTCATTTGCTGAATTGCAGCATGTTGCTCTCACACAATGCAAAGAACCAGATGGGTATTTGTTTGGCTGCTAAATCCATTAGTTATTGTTTGTGATCTTGCTYCCGCTTAAAAAACTGTTAACATTGGGACATAGCTTTTTCAGCCTAAATTTGCATGAGTAGTTTTTTCAGACGACAAATTAGGTCTTTTATCCCCCTGGTAGAGAGKTAACCACTCTCTTGCAGCAGTCTGTGGCCAACTCAGTGTTTGGCTCTCTTCAGAGTCAGATAATTTCCTTAATTTCCAAAGATACAGACCTAGGAGGTTTGTTTTTCTAAAATGTTGTCTTAATCAAATAAAAGAAAGACAACTCTGCTTTTTTTTCCAAGTTTCCAAATTTACTCTTTTTACCAGAGTAAATGTTTATCCACTTGTTTTTCAACCTATAGTTTTTACAGTACTAAAATACCAGTGCATTGAGAGAAAAAAACTGCTATGTGATGCTGATACTTGAAGGATAAATGAAAATAAATACTTTCAAATCAGTATTKGGCATCAGGCATTTGTTGACCAGAGAGTCATAAAAAATCTTACTACTGAGGAAAGATGGGACTAATTCGTTGACAACATATGTGGAATGTCAAGTGAACATAAGAATATATGAAAGGCTGAGATACCTTGTGAGGTTTCTAATAACTTACAGTAATCACATTTTTAAAAAGGTATCAAAGAATTACTGCGAGCTCATGAAATGATGCCATAGAAAGACATCCTGCTTTTGTTCCTAGCATTAATCAACCCTAAAGTGGTCTTTCACTCAGCCCCCACAGGAAGTGAATATCTTGAAGTCTTTAATGGCTTTACCCTCATAAAGAAAACATGAGACAGAAGGTTCTTTGCCTTACACTACTAAATGCACACAACCTCAGTGATACCCCTTTGGTTGCCCTAGAAGACTATGGGCAGACTAGAAACATCTWCTGTGAAGACATATCCATTTTTTAAATGCATCACTTTCAAGCTACAGACACAGCAAAGTGAAAATAAGTATACTCAGAAAAGCAGAAAAATTCAATGCTGTCATGCAAATAGCTCATCTCTCACAGGAGTCAGTCACAGACCCACCAACAAAATTAAAGCAGTTCTTAACTCCCAGTGTTTAGTCTCATTTGTTGCCTTATCAAAATGGTAATAAACAAGTGCACTTGATCTCACTAGAAATATTTAGTTAATTTTGTGGAATTAACTAAATTTATTTGTGCTTCTGTGTTCAAATAATCCACGGGTGCACGTGTGTTTGTATGTCTGTGTGTGCAAAACTCCACCGGCATTTTTGATGGTTGCCTTTAAAAACTGTCCTGCATCTTGCATTTTTCTTCACCCGGAACCAGGATACTTCCTGGGAAGCCAGGTGGTTTCACTGAGAACACACTGCATGTCAGGGCTGCAACCTGGGTCAGGATTTGCAGCTTGAAAGTCTGCAGAGAAATTCTCTGTCTGTACACATTTTAGCTGTGTTCCTTCTGCTTCTTCTGACCTTACAGTCGCTGCTGGATTCAGCTGTAGTTTGAAGGATCARTATCAGTGACAAAATTTCTACTTGATGATAATGAATTTGTTATACAAAGCTTGTTTTTTGACAGCTCCTTCACTGTGATCAGTGAACGCTTAAATGAAATGTGGATTAGACCCACAAACAATAAGAAATGTTGGATGACACTCCTGAAAAAGAACCACCACAAATGGAACAAAATCAAGGCTTAGACAAGAGTCCAAATGCAAAGAAAAAGACTGCCAGCAAATTTGATAACAACACTGCTTCCCAAGCTTTTCTTGTGAGTGTAACTGTATGGATCCCCATTAGATATTAAGATTGGGAAACAGATTAAAATCTGAATTTGTTCGCTTTGGGTACCCCTGGTATCTACCTTTTATGAYCACTACGTCATCAGTCTGCAGCTATACTCAGTACAAAAAGCAGTGTCCAATGTCTCAATCTTACAGGTACACATAAAGCCAACTACAAACAATATTTTCTGAAAAGCTCAGAGTACATTTCCAACAGGACTCTTCTTGCATCAGTATTGGATGTAATTCAGGTTCAGCCCATCTTTTCTTTTTATTATTTTAATGAAATCCTTATTTCATAAGGCATACTCCTGTCAAGAAGGTACAGGAATATCCTTTTTTCTTTTCTGGCCTCTGGTTCAGGAAACAAGAACATACAGAGCATTTTGTTATCTCTCTATTTTCTTTGGGCATTGCCCCTCCATTTGATGATGCATCAGGAATTAGCATTTTGAAATAAAGGAGAAAAAAGAAGGAAAAGACATCTTTTGAATTGCTTGATGTTTTCCTTGTGTTCTGCAGTCTAGTAGCTCTTCAGAACTAGTAAATTAGCCTGCAGCACTGATTTTTCCCAAGACACCTCTATTACTTTGAATTTGCATCCTTATCATGTACATTATGTATGCCTGTGCGTCACTGTGCCTGAATTAGCCTACAAGTTCCTTGCTACAGAATACCTTATTCTGTTCACAGCACTACATTCAATTTTGATGCCCAAGTAATAAAGTTAACATAAGGAACATAATGGCAAGCAAAATCAACCAAAATGTGCCTAATCAACCAAATGTGCCAAAATCAACCAAAATGTGCCTGACTGACTATGGGACTAAGAGCTACTAGACAAAAATCTATAGACAGCACAGCCTGAAGGTTCACAGCTGAGGACTTTTAAAAGTGTCCTCACAGACTTTGGATGTTTGGTTCTTTTTTCAAAAACTCACATTGTGGGAGCTCTCCTACCAAGGGAAAACAGCTCTTCCTAAAATAACTTCCCGCACTGAAATACTTATTCCGAGTTCCTACTAATTAACTACTCTCTCCCCATTTTTCTGGCTCTCTGCAAGGATGATGGGTTAGAAGGGGCCACATTCCACATCGTGGCTGATTTTCAGAGGGAAAGGGATATCCCCTTTGTGTATTAACATTTTCAGTTCAGTGCAAGGTAGCAGGAAGGAAATATCCCAAGGCTGACTCCAGGTAAAGAGTCCTTCCAGCTTATGCAAATATAGGACAATTCATATGAGCTCTGCTTTTTGCTCTACTTCCTTTGTCTTGATTCCTGCTCTTTTGACATTAAGAACTGCTGGCTTGAAGCCACTGGATCAATAACAGGGTCTTGGCTTATTTTAAATCCATTACAAGGACAATGTAATGTTGAGAAACAAGTCCTAACAGTGCCAACAGCACAAAATTATTTCTACATGATCAACATATTAGCAATTTTGCAATATGATTCTGACAATAAATGCCTCATGGGATAATAGACCTCATCTTTCAGAGAAATAAACTATTCACCTCAAAGAGTTAAAAGGGGCTGATTTTCTCAAGTGTCACTGTAGTAGCTAATCATGCTAGACACTATACAGCCATATTGTGTTCTGAAGAAGCTTCACTCTTATCCATAGCATTAAAAGCAGTCCATTGCCAAACACAATGATCTAGATGAAGAAATAGTCTGATGTAGCAGTTTGTGCTCCACTTTGTAGCATTCACTGTTTTACTTAATCTATGGTACTGACTTGACAATCTCAACTTTTCCATCAGGACCTTGGTTTTTGAAGGCAAGGAKACATTCTGTAACTACACTGCTGTATATTAAACTGGCATTACCCCAAGCAGCACTTGGGATTACTAAAAATTAGCAGAGTTAGAGGAAGGAAATGGTGTTTTCTGTCCAGCAAATAGTTTTATTCCATGGACAGCCCTCCATGTACAGTTTGTTTCCCAATGGTGCTGACTCCTTTTTCCTTATGTGTTCTCCTGCACAAATATCTTGCAAGCTCTGCTTTCCTGGCACGGCTGTGGCTGTCCAGGATACAACAGAGCTGGATGCAGCCCTCTCATTCAGCAAAATGACTTTTTTTAATTTATGCCTATTTAAATTTTTTATGCATGCTGCAATATTTACAGAGCAAGCACAAGCTGCATTACGTGGAAGTGATTCCCTGCACCTCACTAAACACAGAGGGGCCAGGAAATTGATTAGCTGGGAGGATGCATTTTCATTTCCCAGCAATATTTCCTGCTCCTGTGGTTTTCCTGCCTGGAGCTGAGCAGAGCATAGGGACAGGAAAAGGTGCTAAGTCAGCTGCCAGGAGATACAGCAGTTGTTTCAATGACAGCAACCCTTTCAAAATGAAGATCAGAGCTTAATCAGCAAATAGCTAGTGACCTGGAAAGGTAGGTAATTTAGTGCTTGGCTGCAAGATGAACACTTAATTGAAGCCTTATCAAATGCTTGCAGAACGTACTCCCAGAGCTTACAAGGAGGCTCAAATGCCCCATGAAGCAAAAGGGGTTGTTGCTGTCTTACACCACCCAAACAAGTTKGCTTGCATTTCTGAAGAGCCAAACAATCCAGATAGAAATAGATGGGGCTTCCTTACACTTTCCTGCATCCTCCCTCTGTYGGCAATTTCAAATTATATCAAACTTGTCACAGATGAAGCACTGCAACATGAGCACCAAAGCTCAGTTCATTAAAAAAATTTTCAGTTCTTGAGACRTGCCCATAACCATGCAGCTCTTGAATTCTTGGTTTAGACATGGCTGGAGCAGTATAAGAAACACCAGTCTACTTCTCATCTACCACTAGGAAGGTGACCTCCAGCAAAAAAATAGTATTTTGGAAACCAGGGGACATGTGCCCATCACTCTTTGACATGTGCCCATAAATGTCACGTACTCTGATACTCTGTTAGGCCTACATGCTTTTGTGGCCTGGCTTAGAAAACTGCAATGTGGATGCTTTCATAGGTACTGACATAATGTCTCCAAATACCTTTGCCTCTAGGAGGACACATTAAAACACCCAAACAAAAAAAAAAAAAAAWAAGGTAGGAGAATAAAAGTCATGTACCTTTTCTGCTGGAGCTTCAACAGTTTTTTCGCCACAACTAAACGGGGCGGGGGATGGAGGGAAAGATTTAAAGCATAACTGAGTAACTGTCTCCTTACTCTACTGCCCATAACTCCCTTTCTTTGATGCCTTGTCAATGTGTGACACCAGAGGAATTATTTTCCAGGGAAGATGTCTTCTTTCAGAATTTTGCCAGTGTTGCTTGCTGATCAGCAAGGCTTTGGAAAGACAAGTACAATAATTACCAACTCCAGTCCAAAACTGAGACATATGTGTATCATATGTGCTATAGTCAACTAGAAGGTGAAAATGTGCTCCTTTGTTTTGCTCACCCTTGTAAGTACATAAAGATAAATCAGCCAGCAGTTAACTGTGTCATGTTCTAAGCAATTTTGTGTGTGTGTGTGTGTGTGTGCATGCACTGATAAGAGTCATGGCTTTAGTTTTTTAACTGACTTTGGGAATTAATAAGAAAATTTCTGAATTAGCCCCTAGGGTAGCAGCACTCCCCTGTGGAATAAACCCCTGTGGAACAAACCCCTGTCATCAGTGGTTTCAACCAGAAATGCCAGGTGTCAACTCACAGGAATGCCTGGCTTTACAGTGGTCCTGACCCAACTAAGCATAAAACCGAGCATCAGTACTTTCACCTCTACATCATCTGAAAAGTACAAATAGGACATAACTTGGCCCTGGCTGCCAAATGGAGATCAGCAGAGATGGAGAGAAACAGTGAGCAGGCGGGAAAGTAGCCAGTGCAATGCCCTGCACRGAGCGGGCAGAGGCAGTGGGCGAAAGCAGAAGACAGAAATCCTTGCTTGCACTTTGCTGGTGCTGACCAAGCAGAAGCATCTGCTAAATCAGGTATCAAGATGGAAGTACAAGAACTGGGAACTGTTGCTCTGACTGGTTTTATCCTTCTTCCGAGCAAAGGACAGAATTTGAAAAAATCTGGACCAATACTTAGAATATTTCTCCTTACAAAGACAGGAATCTACTCACAATTTAGCGATAGGCTTCAGCTGTAAAAGACTTGTTTTGCCCATGCCCCTGGATATATTCTCCAGAATACAACACTATCATGAAGACAGAGCTTTATATACCTTTAAAGACCTCCATTACCACGTTCAGCAATAATAGTACAGTAGTGGAGATCTTAGCAATAATATGGACATGAACACCATCTGATTGAGTGAACTTGGCAGAACAACTCAGACATCAAGTTGAAAATCAAAACAAAACCACATTTTCTGGAGGTTCATTAGCTTTATGACATCATTGGAATCTTGCAGCCTTTGCTTATGATTCTCTCAAGTGTGTATCATTGTAGCAATGAGTGAGACACTACACTCCAGCTACTCTGAAACTTCTGCTGTTGTTGCAAAATACACAGTCAATTTAGTTTACTGCACTGGATTAGAGATAAACCTGCTGATCTTAAGAAGTGACCTTCAATTTCTCTTTATCAGAAGCTTGGGAAGTCTTGGATGTCATTGGTCTGACAGCATGGCAGAGCATTTCTCTAATTCACTTGCAAACGTAAGTAAAAATGCACTAAAAACGAGGTGATAAACTCCAGTTTAAACTCAAGGATTGCACTCAGCACAGCATCCGGTGCTGAATCTGCACACTACATTTTGCTGCATCACCAGTGACCTTCTTCAGACTTYCATCCCCACAGCCCAATGCAGATGCTAAATTCTGATCAGGTACAGCTATTACAGATAAACACGCCCGTGGGCAGATAATTTAATTAAGAAAACTCATGCTAKTTTCCCCACAATTTGGAATCAAGTTCTTTTCAATAGAAATTTGCAACTTCAAATGTAGACTTTTATCCACTATTTGCAAACTTTGGCTGGTCCATCTTTCAAACCTCTTCCACAAGACAAACTATTTTACACACAAGAAGGTAAGACATGAAGAGCTGTCTATGCTGCAGTCATCAATGTAACATCATTGATGATGAATACATTCTTCTTGTGATTGCACACAAGAACAAGAAAATCTCTCCTGTCTGTGCTGCTCATTCCTGATGCATATGGTGCTGCTATAGAGGTGTCTGTTACTGAGCCTAATCAGCAAAGCAGAAGTAAGGCCCAAGGGATACGACCAAAACTCCAAACGCAAAATATTGGCAGATTCCGACAGAAGGTTCCCAGTTTCCTGATATGCTATGCTGAGATCAGCCCCTTACTTCATTTTCTGTTTCGCTCCAGAAAAAAAAAATAAAATAAATGAGCCATTAAATAATTTAGGAGAACCTCAGTGATCCACTACAATTCCCAAAAATTATCTCATTGTAATGAGAAATTGACCTAAAGAAATTTACCAGCATCACATTTTGCTAAAATTGTAGCCCAAGGAAGCTCATACTTAACATTTATGCATCTTTCTGCATCTGCAGAAATATTAGGATGGTTCTGTCATCATCCTGCCACTGACACAGTTTCATGCTGGTTAGAATGACTGTGGTACTAGTGAAGAAATTTTGTTCAAGTTGATGGTAAGACCAACAACAATATGGATTATCTCTGTGTTCATTATCTCTGGAAAACAGAACTCAAATAAATTATCTCAACATTACACAAATTAGCCAAACTGGACAGATCTCCAGTGAGCCAGTGCTTTTCTCCCCTAGTCTGCAGCCTGTGCAGTGTCCCTGCAGCTCCCTGGATCTGGGKTTCAAGAGCAGGGTAAGGAGTCTGGCTGATCTGCACTGCAGCTTTTCAGAAGCAAACACACATTGAAAAATCTACTGAAACTGATTCAAATTGTTTAAATTTCTTGCTACACTTAGGGAGGGATTTCTGAACTAGAGACTATTTACTGTACCAATCGTTGGATCCCCCTGGTGAGACTCCTTGATTGTTTCAAATATCACATCCTAGTGGGTATGGGATTTCCCTCCAAAATCCTTTATTTGTATACACATCCCACATGGAGGTGCATTGTGAAGCTCAAAAATCATTTCACCACTACCTATATTTGTTACCTAAATTTCAATATTTTRTTTTCTCTTTCTTAGGCAAGTTGCAAACCAGCATCATATACACGGGAATTTTATTTTAAAATTTTCACCCCAAGTTATTTTTTAAAGTCAGAGAGAATTCTGAAAAAAAAACCAAACCACTTTTTACCAGAAGTTCTCTGAAAAGATGGAGAACTACAACTCAATCTAAAGTTTTTAGAACATTCACTTACATAATCTGTAACACCCTTTGTCTTGAAACAAGCCTTCATATTTTATAGTTCTTACACCATCTTATGATCATGAAAAGGTCACCATGTGGGAACTGCAGTAGTTTCAAAAAGTCTATAACTGTCTCTCACTTTTCTCCTTATTTTAGTTCTTTCACTTCGTGAGGGAGATAAAATGTATGAGTTCTGTCCAGATACTCTGACATGTTTACAGGAAGAAAATACTTTTATTAGCTTCATTACAATTTTTTAGTGTCAGGTTTGCCCCTATGTATTTATTTTCACACCAGTATAAAATAAACTAAGAGATACAATCTAAACCTTGCTTAGGATAATGTTGAAAAATGGCTGCAGAGGGAAAAAAGATTGAGAAGAGCTTAGCTTCCTTATGATGGTATTTAAATTATGTTCAAAATAGTTCTGTGCAGGCTTACAGAGGATCAAATCTGCACCGAACCTGCCTAGTCTGAATGGCTTTTTTTGCTCATTCTAAGGTAGCTTCACCTGTGGGCTGTCAGCAAATGTTGGGASTGTCCCAGCTAAGCGTGGGCAGCATCAATAGCTCTACAGATGGAAATCTTTCTTCTCAGTTTCATGGTGTGGTCGAATCATCTCTTTTTTTTCCTTTCRATTTCCTCACAAAGGCTCCTTAGAGACCCCACTCTTACAAGCTCACAGATGCAACCATGGCAAGAAACACTCCCCACTTCAATCCTGAATTAAACACTGTCCAATATTCATCTCTGGAAATTGCAAAACCAATGACTATGAGCTAAACCAGATCATCCCTGAACATGACTTGCCATGCCTGTGGTTCCTGCAGGAGAAGGAAGGAACCTGTTGACTTAAGACCAGCGAAGTCATGTCCCTTTTGGCTGGGAAAGTGCCCAAGGGCTAGGACTTATAAGATCAGTTTTGTTTAGGATCCTGGAAGCATGTAGTTTTTAGTCCAGAGAAAACAGAATAATTTCTCTTCTYCATCAAAATTCATAGCCTAGGCTGTACACCACGGCACAGAGCACAACATCAATAAAGTTAGCAGTGTGTGAACAAAATTGTCAGGGTCTTTATCTCCAATGACCAGAACATACGCATCCACTGACTCTCCTAGCTAGAATTAAGGAGCTCTTTCTGTCTCTTTCTTCCTCACAATAAAATGAATTGTGAAATTAAGCTGTTSACTAATTCAGGGCTATTTCTATCCAATGATCCTGAAACAATACTATTAAAGTAGAAAAGCTCTTTTTTTTCTTTTCTTTTCTTAGTTGATCATTCAATAACCTTTAAGCAAGGAGTTATTAATTTCTAGCAATTTAGCCTTCAAACTCAAAGTAGAATTTAGAGCCCATAAAATACATGGGTCTTCTGTGATTATAACATGAAGATTTAGACCATTTATTTAACTGCAATTACCTAATATTTTCTTCGTGCTGACTTAGTATTGTTCTGAAAGAGAAAAATGTACGTCAAGAAAAGGAGCTTTAAAGCGGTGAACAACACAAGCTCCATTAAATTATATCCTCATTCACACATTCTGCAATTCTTCTGTGCAAATTCTATATCTAAAATATCCTTCCTACCCTAGTTCCTTATTCTCTACCTTCAACTCCACTTTAAAACAAACCATGTTTTTTTCCTAAAGGAAGAGAAGGGGGGAAAAAACCCTCTCCTCTAACATTTTCATTTATTTTTAACCTTGAGAAATATAAAAGTCTATTTAAACACTGAATGACAAATTACTGGTTTTTTTATAGCTTTATACACTATCTCTACAGCAGGTAACTTCTCCATACAGACTATGCTTGTATGGACTAGAAGGTGTCTGAGTCTGGGGCTSTCCAGGAACCTGGGTTGCTCCTTAACACAGGAGGAGTCCCAGAGACTCCAGGAGGCTGGATGATCTATGGAGTGGGACTAAATCATCACCATGAATAACAGTTATTGAATAACTGTAGTTAAYATCACCAAGTGACCCTTCTGGTGTGGGCAAGAGAAATTTCAAAAAAGCAACTCTGCCTGTTTCCCACATACCTGACTTCTTGAACGCCCACAAAAAGATCCAGCTTCAAGTTCTATGCATCTGTGCTGCTCACAAACTGCAAACTGTGCTGAGAAAACTCTTCACCCTGCTATTCCTCACTGTTCACACTTCCACTTGTTACTGCTATTCACTTCTGCTGCATCAGCAGCATCACTCCTCTTCAAACACCAGAAATTTGAATTAGTCAAAAAATTGCATAGAAACAAGGAGATATTTCATGTCCCAGCTCCACAAAGGATTTCTATGCAAGGCAACCATCCATTGCCCAAACCATACACAGAGTTGCTCAGTCCCTGTCTCCGCTGCACCAGATGCTGTGCTGACGTCAGTATTTCATGGACTTTCAGTAAGGAATGGCAATTTCTCTGTCAGGACACAGCCATTACCTAAAACAGATTACAGGTTGTTAGGAGCTTAGAAACCTGTACAAGGCACAAAAATTATTTGGTTTCCAGAGGATTCAGGATACCACAATCTCAGGTGCTAGACATCACACGCTTAAAAAAACTCCAAAAATTTATTGTTTCAAATGCTTACCATCTTTATATGAAGGAGACGAATTGAGCAAAAGAATGAAACTAGGGTGCACTTAATGTGCCAAGCAGGAAGGAGACAAAGCTCATTTGCTCTCCCTCACTCCCTATTACTGTTAATTGTATGGTTCATTTACTAAAACTTTCTAAATAATATRGTGTGCTTTATAAAAACTGTCCATTAGGGAAGATGCGACTACAATCAAGAATGTTGCACCAAGCTAGGCTTGAATTTTAAAATTAAAAAAAAATGTATTCTAAAATCAATCAGATAGGTATCACTGTGTGCTGCAAATTTCAACTACTGGGATGCTGCTGACTACAGATCAGCAGCAGCCTCTGCCTGAGCCAGGCAATACTTTTGCACRAATGAAAATGGCAAGCATGCATTTTTACTTGTAATTGATTTCCTGACAAACTGCAGCACTGGATTCTCTCTCACTTTTTCAAAGATTTTCAATTACATCAATTTCTACTGATACATAGGTCTGCAATGTGCTCTTGCATGACTCCATTTTTTGAAAGCACCTGTCTCTGGATTATTTTATTGCTCTTGCAGTCTGAGCTTGCTCAGCAAAACGGTAACACCAGACCCAGAGGATTAACACTGCACCAAAGTGCTCAGCATCTGGCAGCTAACAGGGTATAGTATTAGTGGTATGTCAGGCTTTTCATATGAAGAGTAAGGAAAAATTTCTCCAGACTTCCACAAAACAGGAAATTTAAGACGGAGGTGACCCTTGGCTTAGTTATYGGAGGTTGCAAACCTGGCTTTTCCTAGATCAACTAATGCATGCCTGCTTATGCTGAAAGAAATGGTCTGTGTGGGAAAACGAGCATTTTATGCATATCCTTTAGAGGAAATCAATAAGTCTCTAATTTCCTTGACACAGAATTAGGTGCTTAGTGCCTTAAAACTGCCATGCAGAATAACTAAACCTACCATATTTCTCTCCATGCTTCTATTTATGCAAATGGCTCCCTACACCTCCTGAGCATTAGTATTTTTAGCACACAATTGTGTGATTACATGTAAAAACATAAAAGTGTAACTTGAATGTGTCGTTTATAAGTGATAACCAATGGTCGGAGGAACATCCTTAGTACTGTTTCCTGAGTTCTGCAATTCTCTGCTTTTGACTTCAGAGTACATTCAGCCCATGRTATTCCCCCCAAAATACCTCAATCCCTAAAGTAATTAAACGAAATGACCGTAAAGCATGAAAAATTAGCTGATGGTTTTCCTTCATCTAAAGTCAAGGGTAAGGTATATGCTGAACCCCAGCAGAGAGACAGGGTCAGGCCCTTTCCAGGGATTATGCATTGAACACAATTCCTGTTCTCACCCTGGGACWGCAAAATGCAGGTGACAAACTACAACAAAGCCACAGGCATTGTAGGATGCCATGCTGTGACATCTTCCTGCCAACAACACTCCAGCAGCATTTAGCAGGCATTGCTGATTCAAAACCTGCCTTCCCATGACCTTGGCTCATTGGCCAGATGCTGGCAAAGCTCCTGAAATGAGGCAGTGCCTGTGTTATTTTCAAGGGCACAGGAGCAAAGTGTTACTTGCTTTACTCACAACACTTAAAACAGGACAAAAGATTTTWAAAAAATTTTTTGGACTTGGATCAACTGCAATATTACTTCTTGTATGACATCCTTTGCTAAAACTACGTTAATGAGAGGGAATGAAAACACTTTCACTGGATTTACTTATAACAGTGTAACTGTAAAGATAGAATTTGTGCTCACATAATARCTAATCAACATCAATTTTTCATTTTAAAAAGCAGTTTGATAGTATTAACCACATAGAGAATACGCTACAAAATCATTAGCCATGCACATACAAACACAGATGCCTCAAGATTTAAAATGGCATTTCTGACTTGGGAAGTCTGCTCTGGTAAATTTAAAAGCAACTTTGTTGGAAATTCAGAGGGAGAACAGTAGGTTTAGGCTGGACATTAGGAAGAAGTTCTCCACAGAAAGAGTGACTGGGCATTGGGATGGGCTGCCACTGCAATGGTAGAAGYGTGGAGACCTTCTTTCCCAGGATGTCATGGCTAGCAGTCCCATCACATCATGAAGAAGGAGGATTTACCCTAATGGCAAAATGAAAATGCCTGTGGCAGTAGAGGACACTGTTCCATTAAATTGCCACCAACAGGGAGCTCTGCAGCAAAAGATGTACTTCCCTCTTGTGACTGGTCTACCACCCCTGGAATGTCAACCATGGTTACCAAGCTGATGCCTTACTATGCTCAAGACCAGGAAGAAGAGAATTGGAGCTCTCAAATAGCTGTATTACATATACAGCCAACATTTTTCTCCATATCCTCCTGGATTTTATACAGTCTTTTAAAATATTTAGGTGTTGACACATACTGCAACTATATCAGAAGGCTGTTGAGTTTGCAGTATCAAGTGCCTTAGAAGTGCCAGGATTAAGGCTGCATCTGTGAAACACACTCAGCACTTCTGTGCTTATGCAACATGATACGGGTTTTAATTTCAGACCACACAGAAATTTTTATCCTCMGTGTGCACTTAGGATGGACACTTCCGTGATAAGCATCATCCCCACCTGGCCTCTGCCCAGTCTGTGCACAGGGAAAGCTGTACAAAAACAGTGCGTGAAAGAAAAATTTGGTCCCAGGATCAAAGAATTTGAATTTTAATTTGAGGTGCTCAATTGCATSCCCACCTCTGCTTTCCATTCTGCTAAGGAAGTGACTTCAGTGAGGGTATATCACTGTCCAAGCACTCAGCAGACCACACCTGATCACCAAGGTTATGGTACTCATAGCTACAGTCGGTGTCCACTGAAGTCTTATTTTGATTATATAAAATGCTATAATGTGATAAAGACATGAAAAAAAAAATTATGCCCTTGACGTTTCACATTCAGGATGCTAAGCTTATAAGCATTTCTCCCTTTCACATCAAAAACCCCAGCTCCTTATCTATGAAGTAATAAGAATAGATGACACCAGCAAGGGAAATAATACCATCTTAAATCATAGTTTCCATGAGAAATAATTATTTGCCATCTAGATACCAGCAGAAGTTGTGGTGATTGCAGTAAAAATACAAATATCAAGAAATATTTGCTTGGTTTTTGTTTGGGGCCTGATTTGGATCATAGACATTAACCATAAAACAGAATGAAATACTTCACAAGGAAAATAAAAAGAAATAAAGACAACTCAGTGAAAACACTGCATGTGAACATATGACTAAAGTCTCCAGGATATTACATAAACGTAGCCAACCAATAATCTGGCATTTAATAAYTCTTAAATGCTCAAACCTTCCTTCCCATGGTATTCAGTAAAATAAAACTCACAATGCTAGTACCCAAGAGTGCCATGAAGTACTCACAAAGCCATACCCCAAGTTTAAAACTGACTGACAGGCTTACAGATGTTCTTAAAATTGCAGTTGAAAATACGTAAGTGCTAACTGAGTGGCCTCAGAATATGTTTTCCCCTGGACTCACTTCAGCAAAGATGACATATGTTTGACAACAGCCAAAGAGAAACACATCAATTGCAAGTTACTTAGCCAGGAGTGCACTGTAATCAGAGCACATCACAAACCAACCAGACATCATGGTATGCCCTGGAAAACAACCAACTGGAATTTTTAGACAGGCAATGACAAGCTGCAATGTTATCAAAGTTACAAGCAAATATCCCAAATATTTCTCCATGTTCTAAAACAATATGATAATTTTTATTTTTTAAAACTTCTCCGAGGACCTTTACTTGTTTTAAGAAATTGAAAGATTTCTTCTTTACCTTGCGTATTTGAATGTAGCTTATTTAGTATTATCTGTCACTATTAGAATTTCTATTTCTGCTATACTGTCACTGTGGGAAAACAGCTAGGCTGGCATGGGCAGGGTAGTGGCACAGGTTTCAGGAATCCTGGGTTGAACCAAGACATATATTTCTGTATGTGTTGAGTGAGACACTTAAGTCTTTGACAATGAACCAGTTCCTGTGCAGTAATTGCCATGCTATCCCATGATAGCTGAAAGCACATAGAAATTCCCAGATTTCTTTCATCACAACCTGATGCTGAAGCAAAATGCAAAAAACCAAAAAAAAAACAAAAAAAAAAAAAAAAAAAAAAAAAAAAACAAAAAAAAAAAAGAACAAAACCAAATCAAAAAACCCCAACAAAATTCCAACAATAAAAATCCATACAATCAAAAAACGCCAAAAGCACAACAAAAAACCCAAACAACAAAAAAACCCACCCAACCAACCAACCAACCAAACCACAGTGCATCTGCATCACATCCATCTCTCTTCCTTCCCCCTTCTACCTTGTGGAACTGAAATGAAGTACATGTTCTGAACCTATCTCCTTTCTCAATTTGTGAGCAGGGGTGATATCCTTTAGAAACCAATYTCATACATGGAGCATCGGGACCAGGACAGATCTATCATCCCTCCTCACTGCAACATATRTTAAATTTCAATTCGAGCAGTGTACCTTAAGGTAAGGAAATGAGTTTATTGTATTGAAATCCGAGACCCCACTTCTGCACTGTAAAACCACAGAGAGTTACCTGAATGCTGAACTGATTGAGCTTTACAGGAAGAAATGAGATTATTTAGACCTAATTTTGTCATAAAAGTTGTGGTATATTAACATAATGTACTAATCACAGAACAATTGAGTCATTTTAGTTTTTTTGGTAAAAAAGGAAAAGAAAGCAGTATTTTTCTCACATAGGAATGCATACATTGTTTGCAGAGCTGTTCCATGTGACAATTGTGCAATGAGAAGTTGCAGTAAAAACTTCACCATGGGACATGTAGTTCTGAAGGAAACTTTAGAAAAATTGTTTATATCATCAGAACTGTACCATAATAAAATAATCAGACTAGTTCAGTCTATTGTTATTAGAAACATAAACTGTGTAAACTTCATGAGGCATGCTGAAGCAGAAGGTTATCCAATATTTTGCAAATGCATTTCTGAAATCCACATTACAAACTTTACATTATATAGGAAAATAAGGCAATTCTGTCTATGGCTCAACAGCAAATTCAGTGTCACCTATTAGAAAGAACTTCTTATGTTTAAGCTCATCTGGTGGTTTATATAAAGAGGCAGAGAATAAAACAGAAACTATTAGCAACACTCAGCATCATGCAAAACAAAAATAATTCTCTGGGTAAAAACTTGACTACCCTACATTTCATTTAAATGAGATCAGGAATTTACCCCAACATGGAAGAGTTAATTTAAATCACATAGGTTAGAAAATCAAATGCTGCAGATATTTCTCTAGGAACAAAGGACAATAAAAAATTAGAAGARGTAATACTTTTTCTTCCCCCGAGGGCAGAGCAGCATTCAACTTAATTAATTTTCTCCCCCTCTTCTAAAATAAAGAATTTTTCTGGCAATAGACTTAAAAACACTAAGCAATGTTGCCTGCATGAAAATGCAGAGMGGTTGAGATAACTCAGACCAGTATCAGCTGCTTAATTCTTCTTTGCTATGGTTCTTTGGTCTCACATTCCACAACGACAAAATATACTACTTTCCTGCTAGATTAAAGAAAAGAGTACTCATTCTAACAGAGCTGACATTTTGACTGTTATATTCCAGCCCTTTTGTCCTGATAAACTTGTTTATCGTTGCCTCTTCTCCATTTTTCTATGCATGCTTCACAACATGTTGGGACTGCAGACCGCACTCTTAGAAAATACTTAGAAAAGACAATATTTGCTTTTCCCTAGGCACTGAATCAGTGTTCTGCCCAGATGAAAATCAGCATAGGATGGCAACTAGCATGGTTATAAAACACCCCAAAACCAAAAGAAAACCAAAACAAAGGAAAGTGTGAAGGCAAATCAATATGAAAAAAGGCAAAAAAAAAGTACATATCAAGGGAAAACAAGTGGAGAGACAGTGACACAGAGCACAAACAAGAAAATAATTGAATTGAGGCTGAGGGATGGATAAACATGTAGAGAGGTTGTATGTCTGCCAGGATACATGGACAATACCAATGGACTTCACAAGGCTCTGGTTTTTAGCTGTCATTTTACAGGGAGTTGCCCCCCAAGATATATCAAGCCCATTTAGAAAAAGTCTCTGGTGATCTAATACATCATGTATAAAGTATTATGCTTAATTTTAATGAAAGTATTATGCTTAATTTTAATGAAAACCAGTATCTTCAAAGAAAACTATCTGAAACGGGAATAAATCTCCTGCTGAACCAAAACAGCTAATCACCAAGACAGCTAATCACCAGCTTTTCCATACAGCAAACTGGCTCAGAGGAGATTCTGTCCTTCTCTTCACAAGTGATTTTGTTAATTAACTTCCTCATCCAAAAATGAAGGGAGGCAGAAAAATTGTTCTATATTTGAAGGCTGTAAGCACTATGTAAAATAAGAAATTAATGTCAATACTGCAGGTGGCTGCAACAAGAGCAAATGGATGAAGGTAAAAAAGCTGTTTTCATGCAGGCTGTATTTTAATAATCTCCCAGCACTAGTGACATAAAGCCTACAGATAAATTATATAGAAGCCTACTCTTCCCAGCTTAATWTCAAACAGCAACAGGCTTCTAAAAATTTGGGACATCTCTTTTAGATGTATTTCCAACCACACTATAGAAGTGCAAACTTCTGGGATTCTGTCTCTGTAGAGCGCATGAGAATCTCATCTCATGTTATCATCAACACCTGCATTGTCCTGGAGCCCCAAAACACACTTATGGCCATCATGACATGACATGTCTCTAAACCTGGCTGGTGTCATCTGAATGCTGGCTGTATGAAAATTGCTGCTTTTATGGTGCCAGACTGGGTCCCAGATGTGCCTTATCCCACATGGATGACCTGATAGCTCAGACCTTGACATGGAACAGCCACTACAAAGGGCTTACAGCAATACAATTWCCAGAGAATGCATTCAGAAGAATTGATTTATGAGTCTTTTAAAAATATTCATTTATGGGTAGTATGGGTTTTTGAGGGATCAAGTTGTGCAAAATTCTTGGACAGCAAGCCTCCCTTTGGACAATCAGATTGCAAATGCTGACTCTGGAAACACCCGGGTTTACGTTTAAAGTTCCCATTTGCTGAGAATTACTCTTCTCTCAGAGCTGAATTTGGAGGCTCATTTGGAGATAGGCTTGCTGTAACTCCTCCTGAGGTGATAAAGGGAAACTGTTTTGAGGGATTGGTCTTGAGGCATTATTAGTATCTATATACAGCTCCTAGAAATACGAGGCTTTTCTGAAAACATTCTCTCAGATTTGTGTGCTAGAGTAAAATCCATGCATGCGTGGAGARCTGTTCACCACCAGCTCCCCTATTTGGGGATCTAATTAGAGCTTCAGTGATACTCATCATGCTCAGGGTGTTATGAATAAAGATAATTAAAGAATAAACACTTGCATTGCCTGCTTCCAGTGCTGAGATCCCTTGCACTGGAATTCTGAAGAACTAACCCCTTACTCTTAATAAAACTGTTTTTCTCCTCATATTATACAATGAGAAGCTCTCGATTCTAAACATCTCACTTTACCAGAGTGAGAAGACTTATGTTGGACAAGCCAAGCAGGCCTAACACCGCTCCAGTGTTACCACATTGAGTCTGGAATAACATAATTGTGACTTTTGCCATGCAGGAGAAAGTTCTGTAGCACACAGAGAACCTCTCACTTTATTGTCCAGTGTCTCCTATGCAGAAGTTACATAAGAGCAAATTTGCACAACATGAAGGGAAAGAGCACAGCTTCCATGAAGGATCAGGCAGATCCACACAAGCACTGTGCAGTTTTAGAAAGGCAGACAATGCAATCACTGACTGAAAAGGCAGCACAYGCTCAGGAGACATGGGACACACATAACGATGCCTGAATGCTAATCCTTCCCACAGACACTGAGAAGGCACGTAACACACAAACACCCTGCCTAGTGCTTCCAAAAGCACTAAACTTCTCACAGATCAAACAGCACAGTGCTCACACAAAGGATTTCCAGATATCCACAAACCACAAAAAATAACAACTGCACTGAAGAGAGCCCACCTCTCTGAAAAACGGAGTTAAAGCAGAAAACAGATAGAGGCAGGTCTGTAATATTTGCAGCATTAGAGTTAAAAAGTCCTTGAAACCATCCTGGACAAAATTTGCAGACTGAGATCAGTATGTCCAGGAGCACCTTAAGAGTTGGCTCTACAAATAAGGAGAAAGCCTAGAACATGCAGTTGGCTTTTTATTATCCATGTGGGCTCATTAGTGGTCAGGAGGTATGAGAAACRGCCAAGTAAAACCACAATTGATAGAGCATCAAAAAAATCAGTATCCAGAGCACTGCCTGCTGCTGATGACTTCATCTGTGCAGCATGCAYATCTCAGGATTACTTTCCAGTCTGGGGCAGAGAGGGAAGTTGGAGCATGGCTAATCCACTGCCTGAATTCTTCAGCCAGTCATAGTCAATAGTTGTCTGCATAGGTTTTGTCAGAAAGGATATGAGCAGAGGGAAAACATAAAATTACTGAAGCAGTATGGACAAATGAGTGAGCTTTCTGTAAAAAACACACATTTATATTCACAAGGTAAAAAGGAGTTTATATTTTTGAATATTTGTAGCGTAAAAAGCTTTTAAGAACTTGCTTGTACAGACAAGTGGAGTGAAGAATGCATATTGATCATACACAGGAAAAAAAAATGCAATGACTTCATCAGACCATTGGGTGATTTTGGCTGGCTAAGGAATAGAGCTTTTTTTTTTTTTTCTTTCCCTGCAGTTGTTTTCTATGCAGTCTTCAGCCACCGTGCAAAAGAATTAACATGACACCATGCTGTGAAACAAGGAAGTACTATGCATGCATTCCCTACTAGAGCATTCACAGAATTCCCAAGGAATGAACAGCACATCTACCTACTTAAATTTCATGTAATTTGGGGAATTTCACTCTTCTCTATACTTCTCAAGGCTGTTATAGAGAATTGCATCTTTACTTTTCAAGCCTTTAGCCTGCAACAAGATGTGCTGGCAAGGATTTTACATGCACAGACCTCAGCTGCAGTATGCATATGTCAGGTTCTAAATGCAAACATCCCATTGCAAGCTCATGTGGTTTAAACAGGAAAAAATACTTCAGGATCATTCACCTCTCTTCCTTTTGCCTCAAGGTTATCGAAAAAGCACATTACCTTATGCACTTTGGCTTTTAAACTTTTATTGGAAAAGACAGATATGATCATGCACTTACATTAAAAATCAGCTTTTGCAAGGTAATTTAATTTTAAAGTAACAATCACACTTCTGATTAATTGTTACGTAGGAATGTAGGTTATTTTAAGGCATAGGAATATCTGAATTTACAATATATTTTAAAGAATAATAGCATGCAGTTCCATAATTAACTGTGAGGTCTTCAAAATATTTTAGGTTGTGCATGTATTTTGCAAACCCTCTTGTTTTTTAAGTTTACAATAAGTTTGTATGTAACAAAGTAGTGAAAAACTCCAAGTGCAAATGCATACACACAATTATTTTTTACATTTAATCAAGAAAAGCCTAAGCCTACTACCTGAGTCCCTGCAGGCAATGTCACAGCCTGCAGGGACTCAGGACTGCTCCTCTGTGTGTGTTACCAGGAGCTCTGCTGATCTTCCACAGCAAAAACTTTCTTTGCTGCTGTCATTGTGTCAGCACTCACTGAGACTGGAAGAGAACAAACTCAGGCACCATTCTTACTGATATAAAAAAGTGACACATAGACCAGCCCTAGGGCCAAAGCCTTTCTGTAGGGGACAGTGGGGGAAGACTGCTCCAGAAGTAAATGCTTTCAGACAGTTCCYTGAGCTGCACAACTGCCAAAACAGGTCTGTTCCCTCCCAGAGTAGGAGGTTTGCACTGTGCTCTCACTGCATCAGTGAGAAAGGAAACAAGGCTCAGGATCAGCTGCACAAGTGGGTACTACAGGGTGCCAAAAGGCAGGATCTGAAGGGGAAGAGGACTCGGAGCACTGACAGCAGGGCTGTGTGCTGGCCACTGCTGCTGCCTTTGAGGGCAATGCAGCAGGTACCTCACTGCGCCATCAAGTCCCCTACCTGCAGATCTGGGTAAGCCTCCTCCTCCTCCCCACAGCGCCTCTTGCAATTGCCCAGCCTGGGTTTGCCCTCTCCCCCACCACACACACACACCTGCTCATCAATGCACTGAGACATTGCACCCAAGTACAGAAAAGAAATGAAGGGTACAGAAAATAACAACGTTTTAAAGTTGTATTCATTTGGGAGAGAGAAGGAGATACACAAACTGTTCAACTAATCAGCTCACATGAAGCAAAACTCTGAATTACAGGATAAATCAGGATCAAAAATGTTTTATTAAGTCACAATGTAAGCTACATTAGACAAAGAAAAAATTCCCAGACATCAGCATATCTCTTGTTAAACCCAGAAAGGGCAATGCAGAGACAGAATAAAAGCTTTATTCTWATCCTACTTCAGTAAGAAAAAGACATAAGAAAACATCTCCTTTTTGCTCCGCTTGAAGTCAGACCTGAGAAGAGTTTGAGACAGTCTTATATCTATCCCTTCAGTGCACCTTTTAAGATGTAGCAGAGTCTTTATTACTCCTGCAGTGTGTAAGGGTGATGCATAGCCAATCCACATAATGAACCCACAGTATCAAACACATTTAAGTTAAAAGAAATACTTTTGTAGTTCTCTCATATCAAAAGCAAAGGATTATGTCTATCTTCTGGAAACTGTGTATGTGCACTTACTTTAAAGAAACTAGAGAAAAAAAAAAAAAAAGCTAAGGGCACAGTTTACGGTGGTCTAAATAACAACCTTTCCTATTTATAAAATCAGAGCTGTTAAAATAGCTTAGAGAAAAATTTAAGCCAGCACAGTTTTTAAGACATTTAAAAGCACTTCTTTTCCACTGCACAGATGTAAAAACACTTCAAAAAGCTAAGAATTTGCAACTATAAGGACTAGAGAAGGATGAGGGTTATTAGGATGTCTATTCAGTAACTTCTTGTCCCAGACAGTCTGCACTTGTAAGATGCAAAAGGTCCAACTTAAAAACACCTGATGACATARGCTTGTATTGAAAATGCTGAAAGAGCCCACCCGTCCCAAATAGCAGTGCAAACCACAGGTATGCCCGTACTTGAACACTGAGGAGCTTCAGAGTTTTGCAGGTGGCAAGTCAGGCAGGGGACATCTGTGCCCCCAGCCCAAGCACACACCTAGAGAAATGCGGCAGTCACCTTTATCCGGTTTCTATCCCAGTATCCCAGAACTGTATTCCCTTGCTGCCACAGGCAGTCGGGAGCAASGCTCAAGCCGCCCGTTTCAAGGACAAAGAGACAGCACTCAGCTTGCAGTCAATACTTCAGAGCTCTGGGTCAGAGCAGGGAAAGAGCCAAATTAAGAGAAAACTTGTATTTTACTTAGCCAGCACCTGCTGWGAAGATGCTGAAAATTATGACGAGATATTAAGTGAAGGTCACGAGGCTTATCTGAGACTATAGGGGGAGAAAAACAGATGGGGAAGGGGGAGGGAGAGAGAGAGGGAGAGAGCACGAGCACTGCAGCAAAGAAGCTACGCTCAGCCAATRTATGCTGGCACTTACCATAAAAATAGAAAGATCCAAAGAGAATCAGATTAAGGATCCTTTTTYATCTCTCTTCAATAGACAGATTTCCACATGAAGCTCTGAACACAGCTGTCCAGGRAAAAAGCAAGGTAATATGACGATACGCAGAAAACACTGACACACAGACGGTAAGTCCTTGCACAGCCGAAAACCTGCGAGCAGTTTGTGCCGARAAACCAGAGGTGAGAAGTCTGAAGACGACTCCTACATAACACTGCAGCYAAACCAGACTGCCGGATTTCCAGTCACTCACACTGCACTGTTTTCATCCTCGTCTTCTCACCATTACTTACATCCTAGAGGTGGGCTTGRGGGCGGGGACAAGAGATTTCTCCTGCGAGTGGAAAGGATCGCAGAAACGGCATCAGCATTGTTAATCAGTCGCCGGGAGAACCCAATGGGAGGGACTGAGGGGTGGCAGTGTGACAGCTGTCCAAGGCAGGGCAGCCCGGGGTACACGGTGAGGGGCTGATGTGCCTCGGAACCCCGGCAAGGATTTCTGCACCCACACACTGCCTGCTCCTGCTCCATATCCATGAATTCATGCACAGTGCCTGCTCCTCAGCAGCAGCGCTCGGGAAGCCACAGGCTTTGCTGGGTTGTTGTTCAACACAGGCTGTGTGCTACATCTGTGCAGTCGCACGGWGGTAAGAAAAGTTTGGAGGGTTGAATAGCAGTGTAATTTAACTTGCAATGTTACTATCCAGTACCTGACCTTTCTAAAGCATACATTAATGGTTGCTTCCTCTTCAGAAGTATCTTTTTGAAGAAAAAATAAGTCTGAAGGATTTTGCAGCATGGTCCATTGTTGTGAGCTGCCTTGCTAGAGCCAGTGCTGGTTCTGACATGATATCACAGACCCGAGACTGCATCAAATCCACCGAAAACACACACCAAAGTTCCTCTCCCCATACCTGCCAAGATGACAACTGGAGTAATATTTTGCTGCTTTCTACCACATATTTGACACCAAAAATAGGTTTAAAAAATACACAGACCTCTACTTAATTTGCAATAAGGATATCCAGGATCTGCAGAGAAATATTTACCARTTCACACAGTAAAGTGATGCAGTGCCAAGCACTGTAACTTTCAGGGGAAGTTCCTGATTCTAAAATACAAATGGCTGCATTTGACTATGGGGGAGAAATTTTYCTGATCCTGCCCACAATGCAGTCCCACAGTGGAGGAAACCTAAACACAGCGTGGAAAAGCAGACACTGCCAGTAGAAAAAGTTAAATGCTTACCTTTTCAAAACATTTTTAGAAAAGTCAGTCCCGAGTTTCTGCTGTTTCACGAAGTAATCATGAATATCATCCATCTGATATTCACATTTCAGAAGATGAAAAGGCTATGCAGTGTAAGGGGGGAGCAGGGGGGAAACAGACATCAAAGCATCCCAGCCGTGGTTCCCATATTACTTGATCAGCACCAAGTACGTGTAGATCTCACCAGGTGACAACACAAGCCTAGCAGGGAGAGAGGAAGCCTAACAACAATAACATTTTTTTAAATAGTAAAACAGAACTCCTACATCCTGAAGCACAGACTAACAAGTTTAAGACAATTAACCTGCTCCAAAATGTTTGAAAGTGTGAATATAGTGGAAGAGCATACAAATTCCAGTAGCAGCAACAGCTGAAAACCAAGCTGACATCTCATGTTGTTCATAAAAATTTCTGTTTGTTTACCTTCCTGTTTGTTTTTTTTCTCTTTTGTTTTGTTTTGGGTTTAGTTGTTTTAAGTAAATTGTTTTTCCCCTCAGATGACAGAACATTGGAAGGCCCATTACTTTCTTAYATTTCATTTAGGTTTTAATTAGCTGGCTTCATACTGTCAACAGAACATGAGTGATATTTMTTCCTCTCTTTTCATAAAGATAATTAGTTCAAAAAACATGAGAACTGCWCATGAAAGGGCAGGCCCAGGTGAAGGGAGATCAAAATAATAAATGACAAAGGAGGGCAATTACCATTTATAAATAATGCACATAAGATATGTACAGATAAGAATGCATGTAGAGATAACCAAAATGAAAAATACAGCCAACATAGGAGTGAACACAAGAAAAGAAGGAAGCAGTAGATATAAACACATTTAAACTCTGCAGTAAGCTTTCAAAACACACTGCAGTGCTAGCAGAACGATTACTATTTGACACTTCACATGCTCAGTGAAGTRTGGCAACTTCTGTTTGATCCCAGGGCTTGTGAGCCTTCCCAAGGTGTTCAGGCACAGCTCCCGTGCCTGGTATTGAGCAGGGTGGTGAGAGCAACAAAAARCTGGAAAGCTTCTGCCAACTTTATGATGCTTGAAAGTGACTTAGGAAAATCAGCACTTGGTAATTTTTGATTTTTCTATTTTTACTATGCATTAAATGGAAGTGCTTTCAGTTATCAGATTTTTAAACTCTACATCGATCTATTGAGAAYTGGCAAAAATCCCACCTTAGTTGTCATATTGGTAAATATAGATGTTTTCTGATCTTTTCATCTGTCATATGGCAATTTTTGAGGACCTTAATTTTTTTAGTTCAAATAGGAATTTTAACAATTCTTTTAAAGTATTTTAAAAGAAGTTATCTTTCTATTTATTCTAAAAAAATTAATTTGTGGTTTCTAATCAGAAACTATTGAGTGAGTATTGGAATGAAGTATTTCTGGTTATGATATMAATTTTCCCCCAAATACAGAACAGAAATATTTACTGAATATTTTTGCTTTTAACATTCTCATGGAAAATTCTGCTATTTCTACATCAGAACTCAAACAGACCAGCACATTTTGAGTAAAAAAATAAATTCCTAACATACTGATATTCCTGGCTATACGAGGAACCTTCCTTATTTTCTACCAAATTAAACATGCATTAATGGTCATAGCTGTCAATAGAGCAAATATTTTTTCTATTTTATCGTTTTTATCTTACAGTTATGAAATTAGTATCTTTGCATTAGTAAGACTTCATTCTTCAAAATGACATTTCCTTGGAAAAAAATAAAATGCTTTTAAATTACATTCAGATAAATAAAAAATTGATRTTAATAAAAGTTTACTTCATTTTTCAAATATCTGGGCCATGAAACAGGTATTATCAATATCAATTCAAGAAGAAATTTTATCAACCTCTTTTTCTAGAAAAGTGSGTGGTCCACAAGCTGCTACATCATTTAAAACTGGGTGAGGGAGGTTGTGAACAACACATGCAGACAGAAAGGAAGCCAAAAAACATGATGGACTTCAAGAGAAAAGATGTTACTTAAGCAAAATCAAAATGACCACCAATAAAAAAAAATCAATACAGCCGTTTCTGAAGTACTTAAAATATCAAGGTAGAGGAAACGAGAAAAAACAAACATCTAGAGAGACTTCCATTTCTGCAAYGTAAGTTTAAATCTAATGCAGGTGGGAAGCAGTACAGAACTGACCAGACTGTGTGCTGCTCACTAAGGCATCTTTAATTCC
>NW_026623248.1:4323256-4326958 GCF_030028575.1 Malurus melanocephalus | reverse complement strand
CCAAAACCAAAACATTAAAAAAACCCTCAACCCCCCCGCCCAAACCTATGTCTCTTAGCCATCTTTTGGCKGAAAAGTCAGTAACAGCCACGTCTTCCTTTATTCCAAAGACTTTATCTAAAAGGAATTTACCTAGGAAATACTAGCAAAATGCTATTTAGGTATTGTTTCTCTTGTGGAGAAATTTCCTAGATGTGTTTTATAAAAGAAATAACTTCATTGTGGTTATCCATGTGCCCATATACGCCTTATGCACCCACATTTGTAAAACAAAAAAAAAAAAACAAAAAACAAAACCACCCACATATTAAACCCCACATCAAAACACCACAAGATTCTACAATTTAGGCATAAATAGACAATGAGAATGTCTACCTCACCTTCTCTCCTCCTTCCTAAAAGGACAGAAAAGTCAATGTCATACAGAAGTAGCTGAGGGACACAGCTCATACCAAGCACACCACCACCACTGCCAATATCTGTGATATCATATTTGGTCTTCATCTCAGGACCTCACAATAAAACTTTCCATAAATCAAATAAGAAAATTGTAGACAGGTAGTATTTCTTAAACATAAACAACAGTTTTTTAAAAGCAACTCCGAGGGGGTTCTAAAAGAGCAATTGCAGTCTGACACCAAGGCTTGTAGGTAAAACCAGTAAACATACATAGACCAACAAATGGAAATTTTGATTTCAGGCTGCTTTTCAAAACAGGAAGCAAATATTAAATATTCAGTGGTTAAATATTTTTAAACTTTTAAAAATCATTTATGCTACTGCTACATAACTCCATATTAACTACATTTTGTACCATGCATCCTATCAAAAAACAGGTGCCATAACAGACAAAGCAGTTAAAGCACTCTTAACAGATTATAATTACGGAATAGTCAGTTTATTTCTAACTCTTTCCTTAACTAAAAAAATTAAACTTGCAACAACAAAACAATTTTTATGATGGCCCATAAAACCTGCTTTTATGAAAGTTTTTAAGAACTGAATTTTCAGCAGCAGAAGATGGTGAGATCCAAAAGCTGGTGAAGGTTCAGAAATAACAGAAAAGCACAACGAACCAAGTAAAAAACTTTTATATATATATAAATATATGTACTTATATCTATCTATCTATCTTTCTATCTAGATATAAAAATATATAATAATGAATATGTTACAGATCCCTAGATACCTTTCAGACTGTGGACTAGAGAGGAGCCGATAAGGCTTTTTCACCTGCAGGGAGACAGGCACATTACATCAGGTCACACAGCACAGAGAAACTCTGGTATTGAGCTCCTGAGAGGAATAAGAGAGGAAATGACATCTAGAAAGCACAGGGTCACCTTCCAGGAACAGACAGGCCCCTGACACTTCTGAAGGCTTTCCAGTTCACTATCAAAGCATGTAGCATAGAGCTGTGTCCAACCATTAACCAAATTCGACCACATATTAATCACTGTGCTTCATGAAAGTAAAATATGAGCTGAAGA
Organism: Malurus melanocephalus; assembly: GCF_030028575.1. Taxonomy (NCBI): domain Eukaryota; kingdom Metazoa; phylum Chordata; class Aves; order Passeriformes; family Maluridae; genus Malurus; species Malurus melanocephalus. The sequence continues at coordinate 4,325,468 of NW_026623248.1, read as the reverse complement.
TAAAGCTGAAGCAGAGAGGAAGGAGCCAGCACGGGTGAATGATCAGAACATTCCCAACAGATTGGTAACCAGCATACTGCTGGTTCTGTGACACTGTTTCATAGCTCCAACCAGCCCTACTTCCAGTACAGTTTGTAAAATAGATGGTGAGAGGATTTGCAAACAAAAAATTTAGAATGCAGCACAGGATATGTGAGAAAGCATTGGATGCCATRAATAGGCCACTGAGGTTTGAAGGGCAGGTCCTTTAGGGTCAGATACCCTGACATGATGAAGCAAACAAAAAACTGTTATCAGTTAGGGGATGTTTGTKCACACATGCATGTGTGACAAACATTTGAGAGCTCACAATAGCAGAGAGTGGTGCCAAGCATGTAAACACTTGACACATTCACTGATGACCTGTAAGAGGTTTAAATAAATAATAATTTTAAATAAAATGTAATAATTAAAAATGCATGGTCTCTGTGAAGAGACAAAGTGTTTTATTGACCTTTGATTTGAGGTTTACCATTCCTTTATTAAAGAGTAGGAATTTTATCTGCAATAATAAAAATGTCCACTGATCTAAGCTGTTCATGTTTCCAGAGCAGGGACTGAGCAAGATGATTTCAAGATGCCTTCTAACCTAAATTACTCTGCAACTCKAAAACACCCCATCAAACTCCAAGARCAAGCAACCAAGGGAACCTCTCAAATAGAAACAAACAACAGCAAAATTTAGTGATAACCACTAAATAGTAATATCCACTGATGAACATACATGCATATAGACAAATCATAATCAAAGAGCCTGATTTCCTAAAACAGGTGTTTCAGGCAGAGTCAAGGAAAGAGGAGATTTTTATACAGTCCCAGCAAGGACTTATAGGAAAGGTTTCATACTGAGAAGTTTCAAAAGTTGGCTGATCAGGCTCTGACAAGTGACTTAGTTTAATGATGACCTTCTAAATAGCACCATGCCTACTGAGGCTGGGAGGGGCTCCTCATGTGTTAGTCCTTTATTGAAGTTTAAAGGGGTTTTTCTACTACAGAAATACTTTAARTGTGTCTTAGAAATATTAAGGGGATTATTAAGTGTTCTTTCAGAAAGTGAAGCTATTTTTTAAAATAACTTAATACTTMATTAGCTGGTTCATTATTTCTGCGCATTCAGAAGCACAGACCATTTTCAGGAATTCAACCTTTAAAATTCTGGGAATGAAACAGAAATAAAATAACCACAAACCTTATTATTTATTTGAGTTTTCCAACTTTTGTGGATTTTTAATGTAAGAAAGAGAAATTCTAGAAATGTCACTGTTAATAAACCTGTCGGATTTCTAAAATACCAAAGGCAAGAGGAAATGAAAACAGAAATCCTTAAGTAGTGTGTGTAATTGAAACTATACTTATAAATGCATCACTTCAGGACACATTCATAAATACTGCCAGCCACTGACAACAGTAATTCAGATCAACCTTTTAATAACAGCCTGTATCCCCCTGTAAAATATTTTATATAAAGATTTCATAAGAACTGGATTCCAAGAAAAAAATCTTATCATATGGCACTTAGGACCAAATGTAATGGACAAAACACAACAAAATCAGTATCTATTTGTGACAAACTCAGTATTTTGTGTGTATTTACTGACTAGWATCTCTGTCTATGCTATGGTGATACATAAAACCTGTGAACTAAAATACACAATATTTTTAGAMACTGTTGATTTTCTAATGCAGAAAGTCGAAAAATGTCAGCACAACAGTTTCTTCAGCTTGGCAGGTAAACTGAAGGGTTACAGTGAGGAAAAGAAKAAAAAAGTTTTCTACAATATATTTTACAGATTCTTCTGGCTTTTTTAAGTGAAGAATTTTTATGGGACAGTTTAAGCTATTTTGACTGAAGCAGACAGAAGTGCTTTATTTAGTTCTTGCCTTATGAAATCCTTGTATTGATTTTCTCCCTTGCCCATTAATTTAGAAGGACTTTCTTTAATGAGAAAAATAAAATAAAAATCATTTATGTTCTTGGAARAGATACATTGCAAAAGCATGTTTTAGTGTAACACTGTGTTGTGGGTTAAGGTTTCTACTTTTGTTCCTTTCTTGGGGAATTTTTCTTTCCCATTTTGTTGCTGGGATACACTGATTGCCAGGTCATCCTTTTGATGGCAAGGTGATTGGTAAAGACAATAGGACCTAGCCCCACCCAAAGGATCTCCCTGAG
>NW_026623248.1:4302764-4322418 GCF_030028575.1 Malurus melanocephalus | reverse complement strand
GGGGTCATATCCACCACTCCAAGGGGGGTCCCTGCCTTCATTGGCAAGCACCTGTCTTTCAAACCAAGACACACTGCTCTGCCACCCAACTTCAACTCCTTTACTGGAAACTCAGAGGGGAATTAGTAACTTTGGGACACCTAGAAGCCAAATGTGCAGTACAATAGTTCCTGCACCTAACCATAGATCTGCTGCTTAGACACAGGACCAGCAAAGCAAATTTTGAGATATCTATTGTATGTCTAATTTTTAATCTGGGGGGGGCGGGGGGGGGAAGCACCCAAAATGCCAACATTTTGTGAAATACCAGTATTTCCCAAATGTAATACCCCAGTCTGAAAGAACAGAAGCAAAATGGTACTGACATTGCAACAGTTGTGCTTGAATAAGGTAATTCACTATATTTCATCTGTATTCACTGTTTTAGTTCCCATKTCCCCCCTGAATACACACACACACACAAATCCCTTCTACTAGAAAACCTATGATTTACTATTTTCTTATTATTTTCATTGTAACTGCTGTTATATTTAATTTAAAAATATTTCACCCACTCTAGAGTGCTTTCTCCTTTGTAGTGAAGAAAAGGAAGCAGCACTTGCTGGCAAAATGGRAGACACCTACACATTGATGTGCCAGCCCTGGAAGACAGAAAAAGCACCGAGTCCCACACAGTTCAACAGAAAGATTCACAAAGGAAATCCTCATGTAACCCAACAAAGCTGTTCCTGTAAAGGTCTACAAAGAATTGATATTGATATCTGAAGCTAACAYTGCTTTAGGTCTTAGGCAAGTTTCCTGAGAGCCCCATAAATTATACACAAGGCAAGATCCAAGGGACATGGTGGAAAATGCTGTTGTGTTACTCAGAGATTTGGTAAGTGCTTCTATTAGGTGAAACTAAGACTGGATGTAAAGATTGCAGACTCAGGTGCTGATGACTCTGCTGCTGAAGCGTCGTGCAAGCAGCAGTGTCCAGCTGGCACTACTGACACATCACAATGCTCCATCTGCAGCTCCCCATGCTCACGCTGTAGGGGGAATGCCCCGTGCAAAGTACAGGGGATAATTGGACATCAGAGGCTAAAGTACAAATCAAACACTTCTTGCTTACTGTGATCCACCTTCAGCCTCCCCAATACCACCAAAGAATGATGAATGACCAGTGCACACATGGAAGTATCAACTTCCATTTGTTCTTACATTTTTTTCAACTTAAATTTTACCATCATCTGAAGTAAAACACTTTTTGAAGACTTTCCTGAAAGGAAGAATAGGTTTTATATGCAGACGTGCTTTGGTTCTCTCTTCCTATCTTAGCCTGAGAAGGTTCTTTAAAATAAACACGTTTTCCATATTGACTTTTTTACATGCTCCATGCTTCCTAGGGCCACAGATCCAGAGCAACAATTTTCTAATGTTGCTCTTTTTCCCCTGCCACTTTTATATGTAAGAAATTGGTTTTTCAGTGTTAGTGTGGCCCTGGAAGAAGTAATGGTTTGGTTATTCAGATTAATCATCATTTCCACATTAAACAAAGACCATCAGGAAGAAAGTGACTTAAGAAAACACGATTACCACAAGTAACTGTAGAGCAAGAAGTAATGACAAGCCAAAAAAGAGATAATTTTTTACCTACACATATGGAACACTGAATGAGACTGATCAATCAGCTGAAATAATCTATTACACGCAGAAAATAAAGCAAACAAGTGATTAWTATCAACTTCTATTCTAAAGCTCTTTTTCTTTCCTTTCACCTTCTTTCATCACATTTCTRCCACTTGTTATCTGGAAGGCTCAGAAAGGAAGCTTTTTTTACATTTCCATAATGCAGCAGAACCATTGGTCTCATAGCCATAGACTCAGGAAAGAAAAAGATGGTTTAGTTTACAGGGARTAAGATTCAGTGTGCTTTTAAAGTCAGAAAAACAACTTACATTTACGCTTTCATATGTTCACAGGACTATGTGGGGATCACATTGTTGCCACAACTGAGTRGACTGGAAGAAAATGAGATGGGCTTTGCTCCCCAGTATCTTCCAATTTACTCCTGTTTTCCCAGTCAGGGACGCCAGATCTGGTGATAAATTCCTGACTAGATGATTCCGTTTTCTTGTCCCAGCACAGATTTGACTCAGGCAATTACAGAACAATCTTCCATCATCAAGTGAGGAAGGTGACTGGGAGACACCACTACTGTGAGCAGCATGGGCAGACCCCAATGTCCGTATTCCACTCTTTRGCTGAGCTGAGCTTCTTGCCCCTTCCACGTGCTTGCATCACACAGTGTGCTTTTGTATGTGGGAGTGAGCTGGAGTGGCTTGTCATGGATCAGCCTGCAGCTTTTGTCACAGCAGTGCCAGCCTCAGGTCGCCTCAAAAAGCGCTGCTGCTCCTTCTGCTGCRTGGTCCATCCTGCCCTGCCTGCCCCCATGGTTGCTCTGCCTCCACTGAGGGAAAAGGGGCTGCAAACCACAAACCCCACTGAAGAGACCTCTGAACARCACAAGTGTGTCCTCAGTGCACAAATCAAAGCCTCTCAACAAACCAGCATGGAGGCAAAGCCATTGAAGCTTCTGCATCACCTTTTCCAAACACGACATGAGGTATCCACAAAAAACCAAAAGAGCTGRTTTTCTGCAACCTCTGTTTTGTGAGGACACACTAATCTCTGCCAGACAGGAAGATTTCTCCCTGTAACTTGGCCTCTCRTGATGCCAGTCCTTAAACTGTCCTTGCAGCTTGGCAGAAGGTGTCCTTTTCACCTCCCAAGTGGCTGCCTGTACGTACGGACCGTAATTGGAGGAGTAATGTACAAGCAGTAATGTACATTAAGTTTGCCAGCTTCACTGGGATTAGTTTTTGAAAGAYTGAAAAGGTGAAAGCAGTACAAATTTATTCTGTCAGAGCCAAAAGCTTGTTTCTGATGACAAAGTGCAGAGGAGAGCAAAAGAACCAAACCCTATTTTAGAAGATGACAGAACCTTCACATTGAGCTGTCACTGGAAACTCCTGCTCCTCCTCCRGAGCTGAGCCCTGTGGGCATCCCAGGGGCTGCTGCACCAAAGCACTTTCCCCCTGCCCCAGCAGAGCCTCTCAGCTCCCATTCCACATTTATCAGCAGCTTCCTGACCTGTTCTCATCTGCTTTAGAGCAAGCAGCAAAGCCACTCCTGGCTTTTTTTTTTCCTTAACTAGTAGAGCTGCCATTTTCCAAGTTTTGTCTGCAGACTGTAGAATATGGAAGCACAGGAGTGAGGCCTCTCTTGGCCCTCCAGACCCTCTGATCACAGAGTGCCATCATGCTTTCTAATACATTTCTCCAAGTTTAGGTAGCTATTGAGCTATTTTCAGTCCCCTCAGGACAATCTCACTTTTTGATAAATAAACAACCATCTGGAATATTTGTTGCATGCTTACGGTACAAAACTTTTCATTTTCAGTCTGCTTTTAGCCCTCAACTGGGACCAACCTCATTTTAGAAAAAAAGAAAAAACCAAAACAAAAACATAGGAGATGGGTCTGGCCTGTAAAAGGAGCCTTCTCTGTGTCCCATTAACTTCCAATTGAGAGAAATTTGTGCTTCTAGTACAGACTAACCTCCTCAGCACACTTCCCTTCACATACAGTGTAATCAAGAACAGAGTTTCTCCACTGAAAATTGTTAGAAAATAAAAAGAAGAGGGAAAAATCTTCTGAAGCTTCAAAGTGGATGTCAATCATCAGAAGACTTACAGGTTTTTAAAGACRTGGGAGTGTTCCTGCAGATGACCAWCATTGCAGAATCTCAAAGTTTCTCAAGAATAAAAGCATTGAGACAGTTAAGTCCAACCTCTGGGCAGAGTTGCAGAATTAGTAAAAGGGCTTTGTTTCTGTTTCAATGCAGACTAAATTCATTCATTACTTGAGCTGCCCAAGCAGCTTTTTATAAACAAAACGTCCCAGGAACCTCCTACTGACAAGTTTCCTTACAACTGGCAAAAGGGCAGTCCGAGATCATCTGCACGGACAAGCAAATGCCTTTCCTGGAGTGGCATCAACCATCCTGAGCATTCGAGACCCGATTGTTCAAAACATTTGAACATTAATCCTGAAGCACACAAAAGCACCGCTAAAGTAAAAAATTACTCGTGTGCTAAAAACCACACGTTAGCTAAAATATTTTGCTAGGTCATCCATCATGGTCTCAGCAGTCTTTATGATTAATTAGCTGATTCTTCTATGCAAATTAAGAGACTTTACAGAAGACTGATTGTAAGGTCTAGACCTTAAAAAAATGCCCAGGTTTTAAGTCAGTTACAAAAGTGAAAACAWCTATTCAAATAACTTTAAATAACATAAATGTGAATAATCAGATATTAGTATTTTCAGATTGGTTTGCTAATGCATTTATACTGATTAACTATTTACTTCTTCTAGAGTTGCTCTGTATAAACATATATTCATATAGAAAATTAGGCCGGCTTATTAAATTAATATATTTGTCACCATCATAGAAAATTCTAAATTTATGAAGCAAGAGTACCTTTACTTTGTATAAACAAGGAACAGATTGAAAGAAGTGTATTAATTTAGCCAAAAAATCAGTGTCTTATATGCAACAAAACAAATATTTTTGAAAAGCTAAACATTGCTCCATAGAGCTGGAGGGGCTTTTTTTATTTTTTAAAGACATGCACAGGATCTGCACAGTCAAATGTTTGTCTCACAAATGTTTAAATAAGAATAGTATTTTTGAAATGAAATGTCAAAATTGCAAAAATGGAAATATTCATGTATGTAAACGATTTCTAGACAACTGACATGCTTGAAGTCCTATGCATTGTTAAGGTGCTTCAAAATGAAACCTAAATCAATGTAAAACAATATTTAGAATAAAATACTTCTATTAAGCCCTTCAAATCTWTGTCAAGTCTCCTCAGTTGCCAAGGAAAATTTTAAATTGTGTGCCTGATGGGAAAAAAATGAGGTTTTTTTTCTCTGACCCAAACTCCTCTTTGTATATATTTTTAAGAATYAGGAAACAATAGTCTTCCACTCAARACAGGTTCTATCAATAAAAGMAAAAATGTGCTTGATTACTCTTGAGATGGAGGTCACAGGGCCAAGTCACTCTACAGGAGTTCAACAGACCCTGTTAACTTCAAAAGAGTAACCTGGTAAAATCTTACAGTGCTTTCCACAACTAAAAAAAAAAAAGGAAGGCAGATGAAACTGTGAAAGTCCACGGGATATATGAAAATAGCTGCAGTTCTGATCAGCAATATTGTCACCTGACCAGGAAATAATACAGTAAAAAACATTACGTTAAAATTAGTATTAAAACTATAGTAAAATATAAATTTGGTAAATTTTGGTAAAGGACTTACTCACAATAGTTGATAATAAAAATTTCCTATTTAAAGAAAAATATATTATCAGTCAGATTTATGTGTATGAAAATTGAAATTTAATATTTTTTACGGTTGGATTTATTATTACTTCAGTATTCAGTTAATAAATTACTCAAAATAAGAATGAACAGTACCACTTGCTTGTGAGTCTGAAGACAATATAATGACTGCATCTGAAAATATTAACTGAAATTACCTCAGTCCTGTATCAGATCTCTCATATACCTAAGCCCATTAAATGAGAATTTCCCACTTCTATGAAAACAAAGTTACCTTATGGTTTTCTAAAGTGTCTCAGAARCTATTTTACTGAAGCTTACATCAATCAATCCCCAGATTTTTGTGTAAAACCATTTTTATTCAGTCATTAGAGCTTCTTCTGGTTTTGCTTTCAAATATTCATTGCCTGATTCATATAGCTGAGCTCAGAAAAACCTTGACTGACAGAATTTCAATAATATTTTTAATAAGGGCTTTTAACATACCACAAAATTCAGGGTTGCTAAGTTATACAAAGGTAGTGTTTCTGGACCAAGAACCCACAGTGTGCATGAATAACTTCACTGAGATCACAAGACTGTGCTGAATGCCTGGATGTTTACGAATGCAGAGGCATTATTTTTGCAAATGTCCAGTTTTAGCCACTGCTTAATTCACCGAATTTTCTACATATTCTTTGAAGCAGCTGGCCTTCAAACTTGAAGCATGTCCAAGGAGTTGTTAAGGCTTGATTTCCTTTGCCACCACTTCCATTTGCATGTTCTAGCCTTACATAGAAATTTTGTTTCAGCAAAATGGATTCCTATTTTGCTGAAATAAGTRTTTTTCAATACTTTAAAAGCAAATATCTTATTTTGCACCTTCTTCTTTTCCATCTTCTAAAAAGCAAACTGTGGAGCAGAAGAGAATGTGAAAGAATTTTWAAAATAATGTGCATTTTTGTTGTAATCAGAACTCAGTACAAAGTATTACCAGATATACAACCTCTTCATCAAAAGCTTGGTTTCCACGGTGACCAGCACATCGTCTGCTGGTCTGTTTTATTTTTTAAAAAACCTTGCTCTTTAATGTCACCCATCCCCAAAATTAGGATGCAAAATAAGCTCAGAGAAATGTGATTTTTTTTTCCCTTACAGTATCTAAACCAAATTGAGGACTCACATGCCCACACAGTACCAGCATAATGCATCATTCTTTTTATCTAAAGTTCAYCCATCCAACAGTTACTAGCAGCTACTCTACTTTGACAAAAATGTTTGTCAAATAATCTTTTTAAGCCATATGGATGACAGTGACAAGCAGGTGAGCTGCTCTTCAAGCTCAACATGCTCCACCTTTACATCATGTAGGAACATAACCTGAAATTTGGTGTGCTGGAACAGGCTAGAAGCCTTCTAGCATACTTGCTGAAGCATTGTGTTCCCAGTAATAGCCAGAGCTCATAATTTCTGCCATCTTTATCATTAAAAGTGATCACTTCTTCCCTCACCCTATAAACTGAACTATGGCATTCCTTTAGCCATGAGAGAAACCCCATTCTAACCAAATATAACTTAAAACCAGGTCGAGTTCATGATTTTCTATATCATCTATATATACCTAACCAGCTGATTTTTACTTTTGCTATTTCCACTTGGCTTATTTCCCCACTTGCTACTCATGATATTCAGCATAAAAAAAGATTTTAAAGCCTTGTGCCTCATCTCCCTGCAAGGAGAAAATGCCTATCACCGGGCTGGCCAGATGCCTTTCKTGTCCCTGCACTTGGAACAATACACACAATTCCCAGATTGTAACTGACTGAAATCACCCCTGCACCCTAATCACTATGCATTTACGTAGTAATCAGCATTTACATAGGATAGACACAGCCTATTTCTCACTCCAAATTTCATCCTCTATTCAGCTGCCCAGCACACTCAACATTTAATTCAATCCTACATCCTATTTTTAACAATGACTCATTTAATTTCATCCTCACCCTCTTGCAGTATCAGTTCAAGACTATTATATAACTCAAACCAGTAAAATATACAGCTACAATTTCTTGCTGTTACAGCTTCATTGCTTATAATTTCTGCCAAAGATGCCTTTTATTCTAATGCAACATAGGTTGTTTACTAATACAGGTTCTCAACTATCAGCTGGACTGATAACAAGAGATAATACTTCATTTAACCTGCTAACCTGAAGATCACCTAGAGACATCTAATTTCTGCTTTWACTTGATAAACACTACCCTTGTGACCATGCAAAATAGCTGGATAATGGCTCCACCTTTCTGTTTCTTCCTCCCTCACCTACAAAATGCAGAAAGGCATAGCGTAATATCTGCCCAAGAAAAGAAAATAATAATAAAAACTTGTTTTCAGAAAGCTTGAGGTACAGCATGTTCTTGTCTGTATGCACAGAGCTGTACAAACACTCTCCCTTCTCCCACAAAATTAATCTCCCATTATTTATTTTCACTCTTCAATATTTTCATCTTAAAAGCTGAAGTTTTTTCAAGGATGTGAATGACAGTATTTTTAGCAAGGGAGAAAGAGGCACTCAGTGGAAGCACTTAAAAGAATAAGAAAGAGATATGTAGGTATTTCTGCATGAAGTGTGTTTGCAGTTTTTAGTCCTGATGAGGAAAAGGTGACTGGGCTTTGAGAACTTGTCATTTGAAAAGCAGCAATTACTTCTGTAACCCTAGAGTGATGTCTGACGTGCATTATAATTTTTTTCCCTACACAGACAACAGGGAGTAAAGTACCCATTTCAGGAGATTTCTGCAAGTTTATTTCAAGGATAGAAGGGAAAAATGAGGCAAGAGACAATGAACAAAGGGAAGCACAGACACGGCAGAGAAAGAGCAGTTGTATATTTGAATAATAATTTTGTTTATCATAGGTTCAATTACCTTATACTGCAGTGAAAGCAAGTCTTTCCATTGATTCCAGCAGAGTTTAAACGAAGTCCTGACTTGCAAGCTAAAATTCAGGATTAAGGGGGCTCAAGTAGTTAGGGTTCACGTCAGTAGACTTAGGAATTCTGTCCAAGGGCTTTTCTGCCCTTCACGATTAGTGCTACTTGCTCTTCTCAACCAAAAGACTGCATAGACATAAATGGCATGGAAAAACTAAAAGCAATCAGACACAAGCACTGAGCAGGAAATAACCTACTGGACACCAGGTGCCAAATAAGCCCCCTGTTCACCCTTACAGAAACAGGCTCCCAGCTTTCTGGAGAGCAGCAATCCACTCTGCCGTTTGCCCCAACCATCATCTGCCACCTCCATGGGCATCCTCCATCCTGACTAAGTGAGAACAACACAGTGGCTCCCTGTTCTCTTTGGTCTCAGTCTGAACCTCTCAGTCTCCTGARATCACAAGCGAAGCAAAGCTCCTCACCTGTGACCCAGGCATGGGAAAACACTTCTCTTGCAGCAGGCAGTGTGAGAGGAAAAGCTGCATTCATGGAGCTTCCTCCAGCCATCAGCTCCTCAGGGCTGAGCAGAAGCAGGCTGAGGGCAAGCAGAGACACAGAGCTGGAAGCTCCTTTTCTCTGGAAACGCTATAAATGAGGAATGCAAAATAGGCAGAAAACGGAGAACCAATTCACAGTACATACACTGAACAGAGATGTGGGCAGGAAAGAGAAGGAAAATAGGAAGAGATTTTCAGAGGTATACAATTAGGGGAATGACTAAAGAGGAAGAAATGAAAAARTGCAAGGAAAATGAGCAAAAAGAAGGAAATGCAGTAGTTGAAAGTGTAGACAGGATTGCTTTTTACAGAYTGGTAACTACAGTTTTTTTCCTTGAACTTGATTATCCTTCTTTCAATGAGGGGAGCAATGGGATACAAAGCTTGTTTACCTTAAACCAAGCTTTAAAGACAAAGGAAGAAAGCAAATAATGTCTTTACTGGAGTTATTGTGCATAGTTCATCCCATTTTAGTTATACAGCTCTTAATCTCTCAGTCTYAGTCTTGTATTGCAGTGCTACACATGAATGCTTCCCACTTGACATCTAAAACTCTTGACATGTCCTTTCTCTTCCAAAGGACCAAGACTTCATTATCCACAAAAAAAAAATGAAACAGCTCGCTAAAAATCATTGGAAAAAATAAAGAAAACTCATTAGCTGTTGGTTTTTTTTCTGGTTCATGCTCTTTAACATGACTATCAAAAGTGGATTTATTATAAAGTTGGGGTTTTTTTTAACAGTTTTCCCRCACAAGGATATATCAGTTATTTACACATAGGACATTTCAAGATTTAGCTGTTATATTMTCTAATGAGAAATAAAATTAAAAGTATTCTATTGTTAGACCCTTAATTTCTCTGGAAGTAAAGTTGATAGAAGTCCTATTTTGACTCTGTAAAGTTAACAAGCAGATAATAATAATAATTCTATGCTTATCTTTTAGCAGCATTTTAGTTATAAAATATGCAAGATAAATACTCTCTTTACAGGGAAAGGCATGTCATTGACAGGAGAATGAAACAGATTGCTGTTTCACACAGAATCARTAAACCCCTCTTTGATTGAAAGAACTAATTAAACATTTCCCTCTTGCACTAAGCCTTGAAGATCCTCTAGCACTTGAAGGCTGCATTTGGAAGAGTGATATAGAGACACATCCTTAGCTAAAAAGCAGTTTTTCAATTACTTATTCAAAATCCATCCCAACCCTTTTCTGCATTAAGTGACTAGCTTACAAAACCAAAATACTGCCCTCAGAAAAAGAGTTGCCATGAAATCTGATATTAAAAATAATTCTTATTGCCCCAACTGTCCTCAATGGACAGTGCAGAAATATATTCAAGAAAGAATAAGGCAATCCAGGAGCATGAAGTCTGTGTCAGCTGGTGATGTGAGGAGGAGATTGTATATTACAATCCCTCCTGAGTTTAAGCTCACACAAAGCACCAGCAATAAGCAAACAGGGATAACATCAGATTCCTGATTGAATTTATGTACTAATGGGCCATCCTCAGATCAGCAAAAGGGCAAATATCCACACTGGAGATGAAAAGGAAGACCAGGCCTGGCAGTGAGTTTCAAACTTAGTACAAAGAGAATGCAGGAGGATAAATGCCTTTCCAGCTCTAGAGATGCTCTCAAAGACAAAATTGAAGCCCACTGCTGCAACACTACAGRAGGCACCTGCGAGACTTGCCAGTCTTAAATGCCTTGAACCAACAGCATGATCAGTGCTGGCTGGCATTTCCAAATACATCATCTCAGGAACTACCAGCTCACTGTATTTAGACAAATTTTAGTATGCCATTCATAAGTGGTAAGAATAATTAGGGCTTCAGAGTTTTTATTTCCTTCCTTTTAAAGATGGGTGTTTTAGAACGGTCTATGTAACGTAAGCCAGAATTTTCAGTTRACAATATTACACATCTTTGAATCATAAGAACAATTCTACTGCTTTCCAGAGTCTTGAAACTGATTAACTACATGCATTTAGATATTTGGAAGTATAGATTTAATGGCACTCTCTGTCCCAAGAGTCAGCAAGGACATTCTTTGTAAGATCCTAATTTATCATACCTATTGAATGCTGTATGCTTTTCAGCCACTTCAGGTTTAAACTCAAACACATTTAGTCTCATTTTATTCAGAGGGAAAATGCATATACTGCATTTCAGTAGCAAAAGATGACAAAGCATTGGAAGAAAGGCATTCCATAACAAAGTGCACTCGCCTCATTTTTGAGAAAAGTAGTGAACCACTGCCTTTCATAACTCTGGAAAATTCTGCTGGTGGCTGAATGGAAGAACTGAGAAGGATAAGCCTCTGCTCTTCATGGCCACAATGATTAATGAACCTGATGCCTTTGCTAACAGACAGGACAGGGCAGTAAGGAAGGCAGGCTGCTCTCAGGGCACTGTGATAAGTTTATGCAGTTGTTAACTGGACTGCATTGTTTCTCAGGTTCAGCTAACTTCAGAGTTTTCAAATAACATTTTTGCTAACAGTGTTTTTCCCCGTTATAAATCTCATTAGGAACTCGCTTTATACAGCCATAAACTGCAGAAACCTTTCTTCCACCTGCTTTAAGATGCTGTACAGAGAATACCAAACCAATCTCCCAAAATGGTCTCTCCCTTGATGGAAGCACAGAAAGAAAATAGGCAGAGAAGCACAAGCAGTCAGCAGCACTGTGGGCACAGCAGATTTTGGCCTTGGCATTCAAAAAACCACAGAAATTCAACTGAGGATTCTAATCAGAGACAACAAAGATGTGGTTTTTTTCTGCTTCTCAATTTCATAATTTTGCCGTCTCTTGGGTTGCTTTTGTGCCAATCCTGTATTCCTATATTCCATCAGCTTGTATCCCCAAAAGGTGTCTGTGTCTTTAAATCCAACCTGGAAGAAGGGGCAGCAGCGGTGCGGGCAGTTTAAAAGCCTGATTCCAGGTGTACTCTTTTCTTTTGTTTCTTTTTTCCCTGGGGACAGGGGCTGCCATCTTTCACCGCACCACGTGGTGAGCGGCTGTAGGGGAGGGGGCGGTGTGCGTGCCTGAGTTTTAAATATCTAACAGTTACTTTTTATCTGTGTCCTGTGGGCATTGTGTTTTGTTAAAAAATTACTTCTTTTTTTTTTTTCTCTTCACTTTTGCCCAAACATCTATTTCATATTGGTGGGAAAAAAGTATCAAATTTTTCATTTCAGAGAAAACATTTACTCTGTAACATTTTCCTCTGAAAGCATTGTCTCAAACGGATACACACGGATCTCTCTGCAGCTGAAAGCCAAGCAAAAATGGGTCACAACCTCAGAAATAACCATCACCTTTCTAATTCCCTTCATTTCCCTCTTTCCCTCCAATACACTAAGAATACATTTGGACTTTTTGCCAAAAATTAATGCTTAACTACAAACTGTAGTCTGAAGCGAGCCACTGACTTCATTACTTGTTTGCAGATTAATGCACACCAAACTCCATGGAAATTTTGTCTGGTAACACCCAGGCCACTGCATGTTCTACTAAATCTCTCATAATGCTTCAACCACAGTAAGGAGYGCCAGCACCATCTTGTGGCTTTCACTTTGGTACAGAATCCCCAGGAGCTGATCAGTTTATGAACCCTGTGCGTTAAGACTTGCAACTGGAACACAAACACGAAGAGCTAAAATGAGCGGTTGCAACTCTGGGGCCACTTAGTGGTTTCCTCAGACTCTGAAGGCTGCTGGTCAGGATAAATGGATGGATCAAACGCCTGTTCTTCAGACCCAGCTATTTCCCCAAACTTTATTTAACAATCTAATGTTTGTAAACAGAAATGGAAACCTATACTTTTTGCTTTTCTTTCTTTAAATGGCTTTAGTTTTGCTAGTCTAAACACAGCAAACTTTTTTTTACTCTCCTCTCCCCTGTTGTTCTGGTAGTTTTTCTCTGCTTAAGTTCCAGTTAATGTCTTCTCTGAAATTAAGCAGTCAGTTCAGATAAAAATCKTCAGCCTCTCCCTCTGCAGCAAATWCTTCATCTGAAACATCCCAGACCTCCATTTGCAATTTTCATAGGTGCAGCACACTTCCAATTAGTAGCTGAATTTATCTTTGTCTACCATTTCCAGCTTAGGACTCCCAGCTTATTGAAGAAAAAGAAAAATATCCTGCTACGTACAATAACAAAACCTGCACTATTGTATCCCATCACTTTTCCCTTATTCTGTTCTCAAAAGCCATCCATTTCTTCCTGCCTGACATTGTGATTATCCTTTGCAGGGATGATGTCTCCCACCTTAGATTCATCAGCACATCTCATCAATGCACTCCTCCTTTCCAGGCAGAAGTCATCCATAAAAGCATTAACCTTGTTTCCAGACCAGTACTGGGAGAACTCCACTATTCATCTTCCTCCCATTTAGCACTCCCCCTCCCAAGACTGTTGTCATGTCCCCCTCAATCATCTCCTTATTCACATTATAATTCTTCTAAGTATCATTTTTCTTCAGGTGAACAAATAACTTCCTAGGCAGGCCAATATTATTCCTTTTACAGAATCCAGTTAACATTAGACCTACTTCCTTTGCATCTAATTTATCAAATCAATCAAATAAATTTAACTATACCATGCTAAAAAGTAGGCAATGCAACATATTATTTCTTTGTGTAGGTTTTTACTGTCATTACACAATTGAAAACTTATAAGCTGCATGAGACAAGAAAGCTCTGTCAAAAATAGCTACAGAATCAAATACATATAAGCATGCAATCAAAAATCAATAAATAAATATAGAATGAATTTGATTTTTGTCTATGACAAATACAGCATTCACAGCAGGTGGCAATATCTTGCAGTATAGTTTAAAAAAAATCAAAGGTTTGATGCCATGATTGCACATGCAAAATAAGGAATTTATGCAAACAAAAGAGAGGACACGAGCTGCAGCCAGACTGCTAAGAGATTTGAGGAGTAAACCTGAAACACTTTCAGATTTTCTTATGGTTGCAAGAGTTGTGTAGCACTATCATAACACTGTTTTTTTTTTTTTTTTCCAAAGTGTATKTTTCTAACTGTAAGAAGGCCCAATTGCAATGCTGAGGAGGGTCCATCTGAGCAGTGCTCAGAGTCCTCTGCATTTTCTCTGTCTCTGCTGTGATGTACAAATTCCCCCAAGTGAAATACAAATTCCCCAAGTGAATATAACAGTGAAGAAGGGCAAATAAAATAGTTCAGGTAATTACAGCCCAACATTGATAGTTGAAAAGAAATGGTGACAAATTAGTAAGTAAGCAATAAATCAAGCTATCTTTAAACATTTGAAGAAAACAAGATGATAAGAAAGTGTTAACGTATTTGTCAGGAACAATTCATGGCAAATCAATGCTTTCAAATTAATATAATTGCTTTCAAAGCAGCTGATCTAGCATACAAGGAGACAGGTCCCTGTAATGAACAAACAAGAGAAATACAGTCTAGATGCAGGTGCACTAATTTCAGGTCAGATGCAGTTGAACAAAGTAATTCTGATCATTATTGAGAAAACGGGAATGTATTTCAAGAAGACGCAGGTTTCTAGTTATAGCCAGTATTTTAATGAATTATGGTATTTTGTATTTTTTTAAAATTTGCAGCTGACACAAATTTGTCAGGTATTGTTCAGTTCCTGACACATTTCTATCCAGTGCAATTCTATTTATTTCATTCTGGTTCATGTCATCTAGCACAGTTTTCTGGATATTCTGGAATATAGTGTTCAGTGTAATTAAGCATTGAATAATGATTATAAGAAGAGATAAAGTTAATCAATAGAAACGCTTCATGACTCAGATAAAAACCAATATATAGTTATGTAATACCAAAATGACCTTCCTCTCTGGTACTCCTTCACAAAATTTCCAAGTTAGAAAGTGAGCACAGAATAACTCCTGTTTTGTCTCATTCTAAACAGGCTTTTATTGACCAGAGCAATCCTCTCAAAAACCCATTATTTCAAATAACAAGTAATTTAAGAATTCCCTTCCAAAATCCATGAAATTGTTTAATTCTGGTGTCTATTATACTCTTATATCCAAGGACAAAATTTGACGCTTCTCTGTAAATTGTCTACTCTGCAAAATGCTACGAAGCAAATTGAGACTAATGTTTCAAGTAGGGTGCAAAGCACCCACTAAACCCAGCTATTAGCTGCAGCTTTATCTCTTTCATACAGTGTATCAGAATACACAGAGGTTTTTAGTGTCCATATCTTATTTTCTGCATCACTGTCTTCTGACTCTGAACATTGAAATACAGCTCAGATATTGCCATGAACCATTTATTACAAGGAGCCAGCCATGCCCTGCTTGGAAGGAAGGRGAGAGAAATTTACCACTATCAGCAGTTTAAAAAAGCATTCTTTTGAGCTACAGTCWATGCATTGTATGCATTATATACTGATGGTTTAGCATAGCTTGCTTTTTAAAGCATTTTTTACTAAAATGTTCCAGACAATTTAATAGTAAATGCACAGAAGAGAAGCAGCACAGTAAGCCTGAATGGTATTCTTCTGTGTTACRAGCTCTGTAAATGAACAGTTCAAATAGTCTTGGACATAAATGAGCTTGGGTATAACTTTAAGATTTACCCTATCTCAYTGATCTATCTTTAAGTTAACCTATGTCTTCAAAAATTCCTCCRTTTCAGCTGACACTGTACTCATGTCGGAGCTTCCACTGACGTGCTGCATGCTGCAAACAGGCTTTTCAATCGCAGCRAGACAGTCCCTGAAAACTGATGTAATTTAAAAAACTTGAGGAATCTTTGCATTAGAAGTGTTATAATGAGGCCCAGGGATAGCATTTGTCACTGGTGTTGCAGACAYGATATCCAGCCTTAGGGAGTAGCTGCTGACACAGCCCCCTTCTACCCCYGTGCAAGAATGGAAAAACACCCTGGTATCTTGGGTTGATTTTGTGCCAATCCTGTATTGCTATATTCCATCAGCTTGTATGCCCAAAAGATGTCTGCGCCTTTTAAGCTGACCTGGAAGAAGGGGCMGGGGCCGTGCAGGCAGTTTAAAAGCCGGGTTTATCACGCAGTGGTTTGGTTTTTGGAGCTCAGCATCAGCGCTGCAGGAGTCCTTGCTCACTGCATACAGCAGAGTTACATTGTTGCCGTTAGCRAGCTCAGGTTTGKTAACTTGGGCAAACAGCTTTCCCGGGACCACTGCYCCTTTTTCTCCGACTCGTGTGATTTTCCTTCTGGAGCAATTTGGTGGCCAGTGGGGACAAGCAACGCTGCTCCATCTCGTCCCAGACTCTGGAAGAAGCCAAGCCAGTGACAGAAAAACACACCGCACCCTTTGTTTCATCCACAGTGAGGACTGCCCCAGGTTTTACCACTGTTGCCTGGGCGGCCGAGTGGAGGGGTTTTTTTTTCTTTTTCTTTTTTTCTTTTGTTTCTTTTTTTTTCCCTGGGGGACGGGAGCCACCATCTTTTCTCCGCACCACATGGCCGAGCGGTTTGTGGGGGGAGGGAGCAGTGTGTGTGCCTGAGTTTTAAATATCTAACAGTTACTTTTTATCTGTGTCCTGTGGGCATTGTGTTTTGTTAATAAAYTACATTTTTTTCTCTTCACTTTTGCCCGAACATCAACTTGATATTGGTGAGAGAAAATTATAAAATTTTTCACTTCAGAGGAAACATTTACTCTGTAATATTTTTTCTCTGAAAACATTGTCTCAAACCAAGACACCTGGTTACAGGCAGAACTACTCTGCTGCAGGAGACAATTAGATTTAAAACAATCCCATGGATTTAAACTTGTTTCATTGGATACAGAAATTAAAATATTAACTATCAGGATGAGGAGTGTACCTTCTTGTGCTGGAAGTTATGCTTCAAACCCTGCCCTGCTGAAAATGGACATTATTTCAGTGTTCGCCTGTCACCATGCTGCCATGCTTCTTTTCAGTGTGACATTTTCATAAACACCTCAGTATGAACTCCTCAAAGACCTTGCAGCTATTTTAATTACGGTGGAAGTTAGGACATTTGTATTTGGCTTGCTAATATAATATCCTAATGGCATCTTTGGCTATATGTGTCCATACTTTAGAGCTGGGAAATTGTTCTGCAATGCTATCACCTCCTTATCAAGTTTTGCTGCTGTTTTATTATACCACTACTATTTTCCTATATTTTAAATTAACATGTCTTCCCTTCTCCACAACATCGCCTCTAGGTGTCAAGTGCCTGTGAACCTCCCAGGTGCTCACTTGCCACCTCACTGTTGCAAAACAACTTCACAATTAAAACCAGAGTTGTCACTAATCAAGTGGGGAAAATATCGAGTATCTCACAGCAGTACAGTATTTCTACCAGCAAAACAGATGGCAATGTAAAGCAAGATGCAAATTAAGCCTACAGAATATTATCACAGAGTTCATACAACAAACACTGTATTGAAGGAGGTGCATATGGCTCTTAACTGGAAACAGAAAAAAAAAAAAAAAAAAGATAAATCGAAGTCACAACATTTAACCTTCCTTGAATTGTTCAGCATTTGCCCTAATGTCCTGCTTTGTGAGTGTCACCAGCAAAGCAGACACTTGGAATGGTACTTGAAGTGCTGGAACCTRGGATTGCTAGCTGCCATGAGCATCCAGTCAGGTTCAGGGGGTGAGCCATGAGATCAGCAAGWTCTGGGAATAGGAGAAATGGGTTTTGATTGGATTTCAGCACCACCACAGAGTTTCAGGCTCATTGTTTTTTTTGGCAAAATGCAGTAATGTCTTCATCAATTACATTCAATTATATTACTGTATAACAATACTTAAAATGAAAAAAGAAATACAAACCACAGTAATATACATATTTGGTTATCATTTTTACTACAGATCATTTTCAGCCACTGTTGCCAGCAATTGTTACAATTTAAATAATGAGGTCAGCACTAGGTATTTATACCAGCTGTAGGTATTCGGACTTTTCCAGCATAATGCCTTTCAATACTGAATGTACGAATACCTCACTCTCCATATATACCATTCTTTTTCCTGGCTCTTAGGTAGAATCTTCTAATTCCTTCCACTTAGCAACACAGCATAGACTGCAGGAATTAAAATCTTTGTACTGGGGTTCAGTCAGGAAGCATATAGATGAGAGACTCACTGGCATCCAGAAAATTTCACTGAGCTCATGACCCACTTCCTATCATCATTGTCATCAAAAACTCTCAGTGACAGATGTGACCAGGCTGTGGGTCAAGTGATTCATCCTAACACCACAACTCTTCACCAGCTGTCACCTTTCCTCAGACCCCGAGCCCTCCAAACTTTAGTGTGAAAGAACATCGCCAGTGACCAACCAGCATGCTACTGTTGCCTCTGATAGATGTAAACCTTTTAACCGGGTGGGAGCACATGTGCACTCACACGGATGGAACTGGATGCTCCTTGCACACCCTATTTTGTGATTAGCCAGGTGCTGGTGGCATTTTGGGCACATGCCAGACTCATCAGGGTATCCTCCATCATACCAAGTTTTATGACAGGCACAGAAGAGACTGTCCTCAAATGTGCTAACATGGATGCATCCCCATCAAACAGCTGCTCCACCTGTTTTAAAGCAAATGTACTCTAATTATTGCTGCTTTGTTTCTGATACTTTGTTTCAGATACTTTTAAACCATGAGGGAAATTGTTGGATTAAGGATTACTTTGCATAAACATTAACCCTGTCATGATGTTTCTGTCTGACACTTCTTTAGGGGCAATCAAAGCACTCTGGCAGCAAAAATAGCTTTTTATGTTGGCCATGAAAACTGCAGATCAAACTGAGCTCAGACATGTAAAAAAAACAAATAATCACTTACCTGTTGAGTCTTGACTCAAAGTTTCTTGACTACTACTGTTGTAAGAAGGCACTGGAGTGATAGAAAGGGATGCTGGACAGGACAATGGACATGAGAAGTCATTTTGTGCAGCAAAACATTGACACACAGGAACACAGGCATCTTCAGGGAATGYGAGACCGTGGGGAGAGTTCCCATACACACACAGATTTTTCCAGCGAAGCAGTCCTATTGCAAGAGGRCCAACAGCATCAGAACCTGACAACAAACACCTGGAGTTAAAATTTGTGTCCTTGCATTGTACAGCTTATAATTTTGGACAAGGACTCTGTAGCAAGGAAAAATTAATCCCTGTTTTGATCATTGTCTATCCCCTGGAAAAGAATGCCATATTTTATTCTGGTCCCCACTATCAGTAATGTTGTTAAATAATGTTGGTGCAATGCTGAAAAAACATTCAGTTCACGTTCTCCTTGTACYCAACAAAATACATTTTACATTAAATAAACCATCTGATGTCAATGTGAATTCACAGATTGTGGTGGTGGTCTTCCTTATACCTGGATTTCTCCAGGAACTCACTCATACATCACAACCTGAAGGTTTCTCAAGTAAGAGTGGAAAGCCAGTGTTGAATTTTTTTTTTTTTTAAATCACCAACTTGCTGTGATTGTTTTGACCCCTGTGATGTTCAGACCCTGGTGGAAATCAATAAAATGGGAAGCACAGCCRCTCCACTGCCACAATGCACTTCTATGTTCTTATGCTACAGACCTCAGCAATTGTCTTATCCAAATTTCAATGGTTTGGAATTTCTTCTGTCTATTTCACATTTTCTTTTTGACCTTTCTGAAGATTCATATTCCATCTTTCTAAAACCTCAACTGTATATGATACTGTGAAACAAAACATTTGGGTGTATTCTGTCCCAATACCACAGGACTGTGGAGAAGAGATACTCTGTAGAAATTATTC
>NW_026623248.1:4300739-4302706 GCF_030028575.1 Malurus melanocephalus | reverse complement strand
AAAAAAAAACAAACAAAAAAACCCCAAAACAAAATAAAAAAAAAACCCAACACCTTTGGAGTATTCATTATCTATAAATGCAAAATAAGGGGACTTCTACATTCCTCTCCTACAAGTAGTTTCTTACTTTTTAACTTTCATGTTTGTGATACTTGCAAGATTGGGACATCTTAATACAAAATATCCCATCCACAAAACTGGACTCTCAAATGCAGACAAATCAAACTTTTGATGGCCATACAAGCATCCTCAAGTTATTATGGCAACAGCCAGAAYAAGACTTGCAAATGCTGCTGTACCAAGCAAGCACTGAAATACAACATAGCAACTCAGACCTCAAACACGATCATGTAATGAATTCCTGAATTCACCTGCAGAAAACCAAGTATGTCACAGCAGAATACACTTGAATGGAGTYGCTGATTCACAGTTCTGGCTCATAACTTCAGCAAGAGCAAGAGGAGACCATCTAATGTAAGAGTAATTTCAGTTGCTGTCACTGCAATTTTGTCACTTACTGTAACTAAGCATCAAACCGAGCACCTGAGGAGTGGCAGCTGTCTAATGGCAGATCCCTTAAAAGGAMACAAAAGAGCTGAGATTTTTCATCAGTTCTCTCAGAAAAGGAGCCTCTAAGAGTTAGGAAATAAACCCCTTTCATAAGTGTGTGTGCCCTCAGGGCGGAGTCTCTCATTAGACAGGCAGACCTGTACATCAAGGACTTTCAAGTGTGTCTGCTCCAGAGAAAGAGCTGGTGGCACTGCAGAAAGTTCAGTGAACTGTAGTAAAATAATGTTCAATACTAGACAGTATTGCAGTAGACATTGCATTTAACAAAAAGCCTACCTATTTTCATCCTTTTCTTATAAAACATTTTCATTCATGCTGTTTTTTAAACATAAAAGGGATTAATTTTCTAGGGAGTTAAGTGCCAATATATAATTCTATTTCTCTTGCAAACATTCAGTGCATTTGAGCCCATCAATAACACTGACCATGGAGTTAGCAACATGTAGCTTTGTCTGGTTAACTTAAAAGGACACAGGTTTTRTTCAGCTTTCCTAGCTGTAATTTGGGTTTATTTAAATACAGCTGCCCATGGGCTAATGACTGTGATTATCCCATTGTGCTTGACTGTTTTATCATGAAAGCTCAGGAAAATGGGAGCATTAAAATATATCTGTKTGTACAGGAAAAGAAATTTATGGCTGTTTTTAACTGTGGATATATTACTGAAAAATCTGTAAGGATTTATTATCACATTTTTTAAATACACTTGCAGTCACTCCTTTGTCCAGTATAATTTCCTGTAAGTATTGATTTTCAYTTTTACCAATAAAGAGACATTCCATAAACTCATTTGCAAATATGTGGAATTGATAATTTCTGATTTAAAAAAGCCCAAAACCCAAACAACAACACAGATACATTGCATCAAAGAGACTGTTAGTTGTCTCATTTATCTGTTCACCACTGCAAGGCCATTTTGCCTATACTAAAACCATCAGCTTGATTTTAATTTTTATCTGTAAGAGAGCGTATGCTGCAGCTGTAAGCATATWACATATAGAATTTGATACTGAAAAGCTGAGCTAGACTATGAAAAGTTCATACACAGAAGTACTCAGCACTTGAGTGAAGACAAGCGATCCAAGTTTKTAACTTTGTTTAATCTCATTAATCACATTGGTTAACAACGGTTTTCACTGTAACCATTTCTTGTAGCCACATTAAAATAAATGTCTGATTAAAGCGACACATACAGAAATGTGTATACATGGATCATACATGTAAGTGTGCCTAGACATTAATACACATATATATATATATATTTATAGATATATACACATACCCATGAAAAGCATGAAAGTGTAGGTATGAGAAGTGAATGCAGCAGTTTCAAATTCTTGAATTGCAAAGCCATAACTGTTTTGTTTGCCCAAAGTTTTAGTTTCAGTTGGGTTTCT
>NW_026623248.1:4273148-4300659 GCF_030028575.1 Malurus melanocephalus | reverse complement strand
AAAAAAAAAAAAAAAAAGGCCACTTGAAAAAGTTGTCAGAGTTCGAAGACATGTCTTTCAAGGTAAGTGCAATGCCAGGGATCATTGCAAAACAGAAGGAACACTGGCAAACCTTGCAGCAGTACAGACAGATGCATTTTACTGCAGGATCCATGCACTGCCTGTTTTTGCACCTGACATCAAACCAGCAGCTGAAGCAGAAGAATCCAAAAAACACAATTTTGTGGTAGTTCTATATCATTTAAGTTGTGCCAAAAAATTCAGCATTATAACAGCAGAGGAAAGAAGCATCTAGCTCTCAGCTTCCTACATCAAGGCAGGGAAAGGGTTGCTGGGGATGTGCTGAAAGAGGCTGTTTAGCAGCMGAATAGAATTTGTGGTTTGAAACAAAAAGACAACTATGAATCCACAGACAATGTTCCAGCCACAAGCTTAATGGCATTCCCAGGTGTTCAGGTATAAATATGCTTTGCAAAAAAAAAGAAGCACACGCACTCTCTATTGGCAATATAGAAATTGAATTAACTTGTGTACCTTGGAATAATTTTTCCCAGTGAAGAGGACTGAAAGGGGCTTGACAGTCCCTCGGAGCATTGTAGATGCAATGCCCTGAAGAGTAAACCATAAAGCTGGAAAATGGATACAAACCTGGCTACCCTGGTTCCCCAGTTTTCCTGTCAGGCATCCATTTTTTATGCACTTGTCTCACTGTTAGACATGTTTCCCTTTCCCTCTGCAGTTTTCTCTGAAGTGGTTGATTTGCATCTCTGTCTTCTCTCTGCTAGATTGCTCCCAGCTTTGCTCTCTCACAGACAACACCATGCTCAAAAATTCTCCCTGAAAACCTAAAATTTGTATAGCCTCTTGAAGCAGTAACACTCAAAAACAAACCCCTAATAGTTCTCTTAACTCCACAAATTCAGTAATGCTGTACAGCAAGCACATAATTCAGTAAACTCCTCCTTGTAACATAACAAGCCAAAACTAAGAAAAAAAATAGCATATACCTTGCACAGTCCATGCATTCGCCCTGCCTGGGCTCCAGGCTGAGTTTGCTGCAGAGGGATGGCAGACTAACTGTTGTGTCCTGTGCACCTCCAGACCTCTCCTGTTTCCTGGTGTCCTGGAATCCCCCATCCTGCTATGATGCTTCTTTCTGCTGCTGCCCAGCCAGAGCCTCTCACCTGTGCTTCTGCTGCCTCCTGAAACCTGTATGGCACATGCTGGCCACATGTTAGAAGTGCAGTTGTGCCATTCAAAGAGTTGGCTTTTTTTTTTTTTTCTTTTTTTCCCCCTCCCTCCTCTCTTCTCCTCCTTCTCCAGCTAATTCTGATCTTCACAATCAGACACACCTTTCCCCTCCTGCAGCTCAGGTGGAGCAGGAGATGCTTTCCTCTCACATGCCTGCTGCTCCAGCCAGGCTGCTCCAAAGGGAAATGATCCCACTCAGGGAGGTGGGAACAGAAAAAGACACCAATACACTTGGGAGGATTTGCCAAAACACACTCACATTTATCCACTTAACTCCTTCTCATTGCTAAACCCTCCCTGAGCTGTGGTGCAGAAGCAGACACAGCCCCCGTGCACAGGGGTGTGAGGCTGCTGCAGGGTGGGCCAAATACACCTGCACAAAAGATGGTACACGAAAAGGATGTGTTTATTATGTGGGGAGAAATATGCACAAATAGCAAAAAAAATCCAAATCCACAAGACCTGAGTGGCAAGAGCTKCCTGCTCTGAAAAAGGTTCTCTAAATTCTCTGACCCTTCTAACTGTAAAAGGATTGAGACATCTCATTTCCAAATTTTGTTTCCTTTTTTGAAATTATTTGTTCTGAATAAAACACTTTATTCATCTCTTTTCCCTGAAAAGACACATATTGGGAATGGATGACATATAGCTACCATGGCAAAAAAAATCACAATAACAGACTAAGAGTACCAGTTCTTAATYAACATCCCCCAAAACTATTATGTCTATAACAGCATTTTTTAATCTTGCATACTTCTGGTATGTTTATAGCTATATTTTGCCAAGTGGGACAACAATAATTACTTCGATGAAATTCTGTTCCAGCTCTGCATATTTGACATTCACACACAGCATAAAGCTGAAAGTGCATACGTGGGTTTTTTTTCAAAGTTTAGTTTAAGCAGAAAAACAGCTTTTAGCTTTTTGTTATCTACATGTCACCAGCTGCATAACCACAGCTTTTCAGCTTAGCATCTCCTTGTCCAGCTTTCCAATGCTGGTGTTAGTTGGTGGAGTGGCTAACACATAACCAGGTGCAAACAGTGTATATATTAACAAGCATTGACGTTTTTACATCACTCTATCCCTCCCCCTTTGCAGAAAAAGGAATTACCCTTTAGCTGAGAGAGGATATGCTCCCAAGGGTGAGCCAGATCTCCCATGGCTGTTATTAATTCACATCTGGATTAGACCAGCACTGACATTTATATGAACTTCTGGAAAAATATAAACCCATGTATACAGGAAAATATTATGTGCAATGTGTGCTCAGGTGGCATCTGCTGATGTGTGAGTGATTTCCTTTGGCTCATGTCAAGACTATACACACACTTCCAAGGACAGAGTTTTTCCCTCAACCACAGAAAAGATGCACAGCAGAATGTCGTGCAGCAGAAGGGAAAATTCTCCCTGCTTAGCTTCCCTTAGTTGCATCAGGAGGTGAGCCTCAATAGGTTTCTCTTATAAATGGAGAGAGAAAGAACAACTGGAGTAATCTGTAGCCAGATCAAAACTCTAGTCTGTGCATAATTCCKGATAAGAGTTTTACTTTCGATGAAGGACAGATACAGCACAAGAAAACTAGCTACCTAAATTAGTTTCCTGAAGAGGGAATGTAAACCATGGCCCACTGTATCCATTCCATCATCCACTCTCCTTCCATATTTTTCTGTGTTCAATAAGCATGTAGGTGTTTATTCTGGAGAGGCAATTCCACAAGTGCATTGTCTGGCTCTGTGGGAAAGAGCAGTACCAGCCTCCACCCTCACAGCTTGTCTTCCTCTGCACAGGGGATGCATGGAGATCAGGACAGATTGAAAACCATAGGCAGATGATGGAGATCACACTGGCTCCCTACAGGTCAAGGCAAAAATAATAAGTTAATAAGGACAAGTTGTCCTTAATAGATGTCCACCTGTCTCAGTGCAGAGCAATGAGCAGAACATCTGGCAGAGCCAGAACACACAAATGGCTCAAAAACTGCAAAGGATTTCCATGTCTTCTTACCTAAGGGTTTTGAGACCACTTCCTGTGGAAGGACAGAGTGTAAATAGCAGCTTTGGAAATACCTTAAAGAGAACTATAAGAAAATCTTTTGCTTTGATTGCACGGAGAAGAATCTATATCACTAACAAAATCCTTGATCTTCAGCTGATCACCTCAGACTGCTTATCTGTCAGATAACTTTAACTTGATTGAGAGACCTTGCTGGGCCTTTTCATGATAGAGCAATAAAATACACTGTTATGGATGTCCACTTYATCAGTGGCATGGTTGACAGGATGGATTTTTTTTTGGATTGAGTGTTTGGCAACACAAGATGAGGGAGGGGTGCTACAAATCACTGCTATAGACATCCCATGTCAGAGGAGTTGGGGAGAGTTGGAGCAAACTGTGTGGGAAATAGATTKAATTTACAACAGTAATTTCCATTTWCACTAGAGGCTRCAATATGATTAAAAATCCTCACTGCAGAAATGGCCCAGGAGAACAATCATTACAAACATCTTCCATAAAAAAATGGAATTCATGCAAGGCACTGAAGGTCAGACTCTAGCAGAAAGCATTGGAACCTAGATGACTCAAGATAAGGAGTTTTGGTTATCCTCTTTCCCAGTAGTGCATTATAAAATTGTAATTTCTAATAATTTAACTTTAAAAAAATATACGCTTGGCAAATATCTTGACATTTTAATGAACAGACAAGTGGTTCAAGAAGAGACTGGCTTGCTGCATTCTGCAGTCTGCACAGGAAGAAGTCTTTAAGCTTTACAGCTTCTTTTCCCATCAAAAACTGTGATATTCTGAATAACTGTGATAGCTGAATAAAAGTTAAATAAATCCTAAAAGCTTTAWTTTTTACTAGGGAAGAGGAGAATAAAAGATCAGACTTCACAGCAGAATGAAGTACACTCAGTCCTCACTATTTAACTAAGTTTTAATATCTAGAATAAGGAAAACAGAAAACAGCCTTGTTGCAAGCACTGACAGATGGATAATACAGGGTTTGCTATAGACCTTGACWAAAAATAATTGAGAACATCAATCACAATCTATTTGGAAAACCTCACTGTGTATTAGATGCAAGTTATGAGTGTCTGTTCCTAACTCAAGCATTCAGTCAACAGGAATAAAGATTTGGATGCAGAGTGCCAGCTGCCTGAAATACATAACCTAACATGTTCATTCACCAAACAGGTCCTGTCCCAAGAGCCTTGGCACTGTAACTTTCACCTTTRCCTGAAAGAGTGAACCCTCAGAGACACTGAGAGATTTTTAAATCCACAGCAGGGTTTCCTCATACAAGGTACAAGAGAGTGAAGTCTCTTGCAGAGACTGAAGATAAGGCCTTAAAGAGAGACCTCTGCTCTGCAAGCAATGCAGACTGAATAAAGCCTTTGCATTGTGCAGAGTAGAGCACATCCTCTCACCAGCTCTGCAGCTTTTCTCCTTTCTTGCACAGACTCCACACAGATTTCCACAAKCTCCAAAGAGTCTTTGTTGTTTCCAAAGGCCCAGATGGCTCAGGTATGTCTGCCCAACCTTTGCAGATGCTGACACTGGAACATAGGGTATGTTTGCTCCTCTGCAAGTGGAACATGYTCTGAATGCAGGGGGTTCCATCAGGTGTCACCCAGGKTTGTKAGAATAAAATGAATAATTTGATAGGGAGTGAATGGAGTGGCTTGATTTTCATTGTCATTGGGTAATGTAGTCTTACTGAGAATTKCATAGAAATTTCAATGATTATTCTGCTTTTCTGAACTCACTTTTGAATTCAACATGTAGCCACACACAGACTCCTAATGTTTTTACTTCTATTTCAAAACACATATTTCTAGCCTGTTATTTTATCTTTTACTCCTTAATAACTGAGTCTTAAGCAGTCTTCATTGTTTAAAAAAAAAATAAAAATCAAGGGATTGTTTTCTAGTTCTTGTTATAAGATTATGAGCAAAAGAACAGGTACAAAATCCAGCTGCTTTCCATTAACAAAGTTAATTTGTTTTTACTGAATGGCAGCTGTTGAATTGAATGGCAAGTGCAGGTTTTAGTTGCATTTTATATGGTTGCTCATTAAGATACATCTTTACAACTTCTTGAACTTGAGCTTAGCTTTAGGCACAAAAAGATCCCATTGACCTGAGTACAGCTTGAGAACTCCTGCTGTATAGGAATAAAGCATGCAGAGAGCCTGATCCTTGTTTCCAAAGAGCCTCTCAAAACACCATTACATATTCAGCTCCACTTAAAACACTGCACTGACCTTGCAGGGAGAGACAGCATTACATCTCATACAAGTCTTATACTTTATGAACTGCAGAAATCTGKGAAGACTCAGGCAGTGTAACAGCACATGCCCTTGAATTTTTATTAGCCTGTCTATGCAGAATCAGAGTTTACAGAGAGCAGTACTTGTTCACAAGTACTTTTTGTTCACAATACTACTTTATTGTTTTTACAGACACTGCAATATTTTCTAAAACCCGCATTTCTAATTTGGTTTTAAAAACTCCTTTGTGTTTATCTGTGTGTCAACTGAAAGGCAAACTAAGCCAAACACAACCATAATTCATTATCTATTAGAACATTTGGTGATGAGAATTTCCTGAGAAGAGCATTCCCACAGAAGTAAAAAGCTGAGCTGCGAACAAGAGCGAGCTCACCTGCAAACTTTGCTGTACAGAATCTCACTCAGGCATCCAGCAATGATCCCTCTCATCCAACCCAGTGACAGTCACCTAATCACCAGGCTGTTCTTGATCAAAATTTCTTTATTATTTTTGGGCGATAGATACATCGCCACAAATGTCACATCTTCCAAATGTGACAATGTTGCCTGTCCCAGGGAGYAGAGCAAAGTATGTGGCTGAGGTGGTTGCAGGTTGTGACTGGTGTTCTGGCATGAAAAAGGAGAAGGCAATGTCTGAGCAATGCTGTTATAGAAACTTCAGTAAAGCTTTTTGAGACATGGGTATGAATTCATGGCTGCTTATTATAATTAATGTATTCATATAATGCCTTATTGAAGGAAGAGGAGGCAGTAAAAGACCTAAAATAAGTAGAGACGCTTTTTTATTTTTAGCTTTATAAAACACTCTTAAACACACTTCTTGGAAAAACAGTCACACATGCCTTTTTGCATGGTCACTGCAAGAGCAGCACTCTCACAATTACAGTTCTCCAGGTACCTTTTTTCCATTAGAATGTTCACAAGAAGTTTGTTGACCAAGTTGCTAGTGACTAGCTAAGAAGATAAAAAATGGTAAATAGTAAATAATCAGCTGTATATTGTATGGAGCTACTTTTTCTTAATTTTCTTTTTCCTTCACCTTTGGCATAGCACTGCTCATGTACAGCCCAAACCCAGCTGAATAGCTCAAACACTGAATCAAGCTGTGACTTGCACAAGTACAGCACCTATTTTTGCCTGATTTGAACAAGAACACTTGTGGCAGTGACATGGAGTAAAACAGCCAAATTGRAATGAACCTGTGCCAACCAACTAGTCCAGAGTGATGTGTGATCCAGAACTTGTGGAACAGAGATATTTCAGGTTTCATTCTGCAGAGCAACWTACAAAATGGCCAAATAATGTTGTAGGTAGACATTATAAGATTAGAAAATAATAGAATTAAATTGGCCAGAATTGCTTGTAGCTTCTGAACTCAGATCCCTTAGATGCATTGAAGATGAGATGAGCTGTCAGTTCAGTTCAGCTGCAGAAGATTGGTTCTGCATCCTTGGGAGAGATAGATGGGGAACACATTGAGGTGATACAGGAAAGCTTGATGATTTTCTCTTGCTTTAGGCAAATAATTTCTGTCTCTAGGAACATGATTTATACGTCCTTTTAATTCTTTCAACCTCCCTGCATGTTATTAGACAAATTAGATATGCCCATCTTTTCACAAAGGGCTGCTTTATTCCCTCATTGTATGAGTGTATGACTTAAGTCCATTAGTCAAATTCATAATGCTGCTAAGCACTCCCAAGCTATAAAGCAAAGTCACCTGAAATTTCAAAGTTTCAGTTCAGTATCACACTATCACACTAACTTCTTTGAAGTGCAGGTCATCTCAAGTTAATTGACTCAACTGAATGGATACCTTTAATCTCAGTGACTTTCAGCCCTGTCTTTCCTCAATTTTAAGGAGATAAGCCTCTCAGGTGCTGAGATCCTGAAAATACTCATATGACAATGATTCACTGCCTCCAGCACAGGCTAGAAGAAATGGCAAGGGGCACATGCTGAGGGACTGTGACTCAAGGTTCCATGTCTTGGGGAAACTTCATGGGGTTTTAAGCAGGAAATCACAAAGAAACTTCCCAATATTTTTCTATGAACAATTAAACCCATCCATAATCTAGCAGACATTCCTATGGCCACTTTCATGTAGATCGCAAAAGATGCTTCTTTATGCACAGATTTGCAAATATTTTGACCTAGACCCCACTACAGCTAAGGGTGTTTTAAAAACCAAACTATACAWTTGTGTAGTCACAAAAATCTCCCACATGTAAAGCATTATACAGGAATTTAATTCCAGGGCTATAGATGCAGACCTGTCTATTTAATTTGATTTTTAAAATAAACTAATTCAGCTACTTTTTTCTTTGGATACAGCAATAAACAACATCATGGTACTTCAAGGGTCAATGCTGCAGTGTACACAAGAAAAGTAATTTATTATGGTTTTGTTTCACAGGTGTCTATAGAGTAGTGTACTCAGCAAAAAGGAAAAAAACAAAAGCTGTGAAGCAGCATATTGTTCATCAGGATGACACACCATGGTAATTATTTTTGTTCTTCTGGGAATATAGGTTCCAGTACAAGGCACCTTTTTGTTACGGCAGCAGTGCTTCAGAAAAGAAAATAATAATAATGCTTATACAAAAGATCAGCAAATTCGAAGATTCTGAACCTGAATTTCAACAATTACTTTTATTTTAAAATGCAAGAGGTAAAGCATATGCTTTTAGTGTAAAGATGCATGTAATTTACTTTCATATGGTTCTTATGAGGTGCCACATCTGAGTACTTTGACAAACACYAATGTAATCTGCTTTCCCTGAGTGAATATCCAAACAGGGTATTTGTTTGAGGAAGCATGAAAGTTCAGGTTTTTTTAGCAGGAACTCAGCTTTGCTCACTACTTTGTGACTCAGCCCTGAAGGCCCATTTTACATCRAAGTTCTGATGCAATATTACCTTCTGAAAACCCTTAGTAAAACTAATCCATCAATACTTTCTGCCTAGCTACATTCCTTGGAGAAATGGCCAGTTGGTCCCATCCTGTAAGGTTTTTCTTCCATCTGGAACACAAAATGCCATGATAGCATTGATTTACTCATCAGTACCCCTCCCCAACTAGAAAGCCATCCACCACTGGCATTTCCACCAGGAACTTTAACAACTTAAAGTTCATTTCTGATTTAATGGGGATTACTGGCTAGCTTGATCTGTACTCTGGGCACATCTCACCCCTCAAAAATGTTGATGTTTTACTTTTTACTAAGATGTCTGAAATGTATAAAAGTGTTAAGTTTATTTGCATTTCACACAATTTATTTTTCAAAACTTTTAGTAAGGAAGCGATCTTCAGTCTTGGCTCTTAAAAAMAGAAAATAATGAAAAGGAGTTTTTCAAGAATTTATTTGCATGAAATGAAAGGGTCTTACAGTAATAAACATCTCTTGCATTATTTATTTCATGCCAAGTCTGGATTTTGCTAGCTAAAAGGTTTAATTTGAATAAAAGAGGAAACTTTTGTCTGTACATTCCTAGAGAAGTTAAGGGGGTTACATTGGCAGAGTTGTCTATAAAATTCATAGACACCAGATGGCCCCATAGCACTCGCTCATCTAACAAACAGATTTCAGCTTCCCTGTAGGGAAAAAGAGAAGCTGCTTAGTTGATGTTCAAAGCTAGGGCTGCTTGATTTTAGAGAAGGAAAACTGCCCTGAAATTATATATATATATATATATATGATTAGGATATATAAAATAGAGTTAGGGTACTTACCTGAGAAAATCTAGGACTGCCTTTGCATTTTATTGGCCAGCTGTAGCAGCATCTCTTAAAAAGAGCTGCAACACCTCTGCAGAGCTTGGTCCTGTATGAACAAGGGTCACAAATGCCACAAGAAAGTGCTTTACAGACACAGGTGAAGTGGAAGGGGAAGCCTATCTATGGGATTAAGCACCAGCATCAGACTGTCAGGAGCTGACAGAGAAAGGGAGACATTAAAAGAGTTTTTTAAAAAAATCTAATAGAGAATGGAAAAAAAAGTTAATTAGGTTGCTCCAGTTAGAACACCCAATTCTCCTCCCAACAAAACTAATTAAATTTCTGTCACTAATGGCAACAGACACAKAGATAAGTCTTAAGTTTGTTTACATGATATAAGCACGGAAAATATTGGCACACAAGTGCTTAATATTTCAAGTAGAGCTGCAAATGCAACTTTCAGAGTTGTATCTGAAACTAAGGCTCACTGTCAGCTAGGAAAGGGTAGGAAGCCCCTTCCACTCAATTAGGATCAGACAACCGACACCAGGATCAGATCAAAATATCTTGAACTCCAAACAAAGCAATGGATTAAATGCAGCTATTTATGTGTGAGATAGAAGCTACTATTTACATTGTGGTATAAACACAAGCCTTGTGAAACACATTCTCTTTCCCTCCCCACAAAAAGATAACAGGAGAAGAAACTTGTTCACAAAAAAAGGTGCAGTGTATGTTTATTTTACATAAGTACTCATACAGAGGACATTAATAGCACACGGAGAACTGTCAGATTCTTACTCCCAATTATCTATTCCTCCCAAGAAGTAATAAACTGAAGATTAGACTTGCTATTTGGCAACATAAACATTGCAAAAATAGTATGTATTTCYATTAGGAGGTACTTTGTTACACCTTATTCCTGGCTCACCTCATGTTACATGACACTTATTAGAATGTGGCTATGCAGCTGGCGACTACCAGTTCAGAGAAGTTGGATCACACTCAAATACACTGTTTTTATAATAAAACCAAACCAAGTCTGCCTGTATGTAACMGGTGAGATTTTCAGATTAGCTGATTAAGGTTTCAACTGTAACAGCTTATGCATTTTTATTTCTTTTTGAACTATAAAATTCAGTCTATTACATGACATAACAGATTACAAAGATGAAGCCATTTGCTTCATTTTCTCTGTAGTTCAAAAAGGTAGATGTTGAAATCTTACACTGAGATCCAAGAGATTCAGTGTTTAAATTGCTGCTAAAAACATTGTAAATAGTTTAAAAGGTGCTGTGGGCTGATCCCACTCAGCAGCCAAGTGCCCACGCAGTTGCTCACTCCCCTTATCTCTCCTCTATCCCAGCAAGATAAGGAGAGAGGAGMAGCAAAAGCAAATCTCACTGGCTGAGATAAAGAGTTTAATGAATGAAGGAAAGATATGAAGAGTAAACCACCAAGTGATGCAAAGGCAATCCCTCACTACCTCCCACAGACAGACTGATGCCCAGCCAAATGGCAAACAGCCACCTTGGAAGCCACACAACCTGCACCCCCTTCTTTCTCCACCTCTTCCTTCTTTACAATATGGAATAACCCTTTGGCCAGGTGAGGTTGACCAGTTCCCAGCCATGTCACTCCCAATCTCTTGCCTACTCACAGTGGGGGCAAAGCAGGAAAAAGAGACTTGACCCTGGAAAGATTCTTCAGCMACAGCCAGGAGATTGGTGTTATCAACATTAGTTTAGATTTTAACAAGTCTAAGTCATGGAACCATATAGAATGTAATGAAGAAAGTTAACTCCATCTCTTCCAGACCCAGCACAGAAATAAACCCCAAGCAGTCAGCTATTAATCTGCATGATATATCACATGTAACTCACAATTTGGAAGCCCAAAAATCACAAGCAAGTCATCTATTGTAAAATGCTTTCAGCATATGAAACCATGTACCAGATATATCAAACCTGACAGCAATCCACTACAGTCAGTACTCTGCCTAACATTGTAGCAGTGGCTTTGACCAATGTACGTATAAAACAAGCAACCCCAAACATACAACTTTGTATGGGATCTTGTGGGACTCGTGTCCATGTTATCAAAACTGATCTGTTTTTCTCCCACAGTTTGGATACTGGCATTTACTGCTTTCTCCCAGCAGGTTGTGAGTAGTATTGTACAGCAGATATGCATAAATAGAATCATAAATAAAATAAAATAAGCTAACAAGGTGCTCAGAAAAGCAGCTCTGTGACTTTGTCACAGTGCATGAAAACTCAGTTTACAATGCTTGCTTACTCTAGTTCCAGGGGAAAAAAACCACAAAAATAAAACCCCATAAGAAAATAAACTACAGTTTCCATGGAACTCTTCTCCTTTCCAAGATTCTTCCCTGTCTGACCATCCAGGAACTCCTATGGCAGCCACACCTGCCCCTGCCCATAAATTGACTGGAAATGGAGGGTAGAARTGTTGGTAGGTAGAAATCATGAGTGTCTCTTCACAAACCTTCAGARCTCCTCAGTATCTGTAGGGACAGCTGTTCATTAAACCCAAAATACCCCAAAGAGCACTTATCCTAGAGACGGAGGTTTTCAATCTACCATGAAGCTCACTTCTGTTAAGGATAAAGGTGTTGAGCACCTCAGATGTTTAACCCACTGAAAAACTTCAGSAGCTGAGGGTAAACAGTGCAGAGCTTTCTGGCCCTTGAGGATGTTTAAAGGCGAATGCCCTATTCTCCTCTTCAGAAAACTACTACTCACCTCCAGAGAGTGACAGAGGAGAGCCAGGAAAGAGGTCTCCATAAACAAGAAAGGCTACCAGACTAAGAGTGCCCACAAAAATTAACCTGTAACACTAAGAAAAGTATTYAGCAATTCAGTCTTACATGCAAAGGCCACTCCTGGAGAGCAGGAAAGCTCTGCCAGAGCAGGTCAGTGCTCGCAGCTCAGTGTTGCTGATGCAGGAGCTGCTTTGGGGCTCCTATCCTGGAGCAGGAGCTGGTGTGGGGCTCCAGCCCAGGGGAAAGTGTCCTTCCTGGAACTCAGAAGCATCTGTCCACACAAGAAAAGCTTTCTAGGAAAGCCCAAGGTCACYTATGGTTGGATTTGAACATGGACCAAGCAAGGTTATCTGCCCTGGGTTTTAAAGGTATTGCTGCTCATGGAAGAATTCTGAATTTGAGAGGCTAAGGCACAGTGAAAGTGAGCAATCAAGGCCATGGTTATCGGTCCAATTTAAAACAAACAAAGCTCCATTCCCAAATGAGCTGAATCCACTTTAAGGCACATAGGAGGGGCACAATGGGCACTGATAACATCATGCGTCAAATCTAAACAGGACTAGAGATTTCTCTCCCTTTCTAAAGCATGCAACCCCAATTTGGGGTCTGTACCAGTGTACTAAAAAAAATCCAGAGTTTTGTTTGAGGTATTTGAAATTTTACAGCTTGTGCACAGCTCTGCTGCTTGCCACACACCTCAGTGCAGATGTGCCAGAACCACCAGTCACCCAGGCTCTGCCCTGGGTAGACATTTCTCCAGCAGGCTTCACTCCCTTGAAAGTGAGTGGCAGCAAAAGCAGCAGCCTTAGCTTCCTTTTCCTCTCTCACACTTTTCTGCAGCAGGTCAAGGATATTTGTTATTCCACAGTGCTACACAACAAGCAAGCTTTTCCTAAACATGTCCAAATAGAAGTTTCTAAACCACAAAATAAACATAGCTCTTACAGTAAGTTAGGCAGCAAAAGRCAGGTTATACCTAATATTTCATATTAAATGTAGTGTTATTTAACTTTTTTCCTTGTCCTCAGTGTAGCAGTTACAGGAGGTCCCTTTGAAAAAAATTGAGATGTCCACAGAAAGTAACAAGTAAGTTTACTTTCTGGGCTTTTTACTCCCTGTCATAACAAAGTAGTGATCATCTTGCCTGCTCTTCAGAAGAGGAACTTTGGACACGCCAGGTGTTCCTTTGTKACATGCTTGCTCCTTTGGGAGTGGCTTCTTGGCTGCTGGGGCCAAGYTTTTGTTTGTTTGCAAGTTTTTGGTTGAATGCTGACCCTTTGTGGAAGGCTGCGTTGGCTTTTTGGTCACTGCTGCTTTGGCTGAAGTTTGAGGCAGCCGTACAACAGACAAAGGTGTGCGTTCAGCAGGTCTGGATAAAGAGGGTCCAACCTGAGRGGGATTGCTGGCATTTGGCTGCTGACTGCCAGCTAGTGACACATTTGTGCCTAAAGGTAACAGTGAAGATGGTGATTTTGATGCTTTGTTAACTGCAACGGAAGGTGCAGAAGCAGAAAGTTTTAGGACTGAAGCAGTTTTCAAGCTCCTTGCTAGATCAGAAGTTGTTTGTGGGGTTTTCTGAGGATGCTGAGACCCAGCCCCCGAGATCTGAATATCATTKTCAGGAGGTTTTGCAAGGTGTTGCTGAGAATGTGCAAACTTGGCAACAGAACGCAGATTTGTAGCCGGCAGCCGAGCAGCCCTGGGAGTGGTTGAATTCACTTTGGTTTTAGTGGCAGGTACAGGTCTGCWGTTCGCAGGCACACACTTCTGTTTTGAAGTCGTTGTTCCAGCTTTCC
This sequence comes from Malurus melanocephalus, assembly GCF_030028575.1. Taxonomy (NCBI): domain Eukaryota; kingdom Metazoa; phylum Chordata; class Aves; order Passeriformes; family Maluridae; genus Malurus; species Malurus melanocephalus. The sequence continues at coordinate 4,286,815 of NW_026623248.1, read as the reverse complement.
CAGACAGGTGAGGCCGTTGTTTTTTAGAGGGTGAGAGGGCAGGATGGGGTGCTGGTGCTGGGGAGCCCCGAGGCAGGGCAAATTTCACCTTGGTAGCATCAGGGGACTGAATACGTTTGCACAAGGTTTCAGAGGGAACAAGAGCTGCTCTTGCTCCTGCACGTGAAGAACTTTTGCTTCCAGGCTGTGAAGGAGCAGAAGCTGGTGAGTTGCATGCAGGAGAGTCCAGTTTCTTTGAGGTGCCAGCTAATGGTTTGAAAGGAGACTGCACACCTGTTGCTGGAGACCCCTGTAATTTGGACCTGACTGTTGATGACTTGGCTGTGGAAGACGGGGTCACTGGCACTCTTGGTGATGCCAGGGCAGGGGACTGAGGACGTTTAGATAAAGCCTTCTTGGCACTGGCCCCGAGACCTAAAACAGGAGCAGGAGGTTTTGATGGCTGCTTTTGAAACATGTTGACAGCYAACATTGGATTCATAACAGGAGGCTCCTGATTTCTGGCTGACGAGTTGGAGACACTGTCACTGGTAACCCCTTTCTGAAATGCCAGGATTTTTTGTTCCAGAGTTGCAAACTGAAGCACTCTGCATGGATCATACTTGAGCAGAAAACCTTGAAGGGTGTCCCAGCCTCCACCAACACGGACCATCACATGCTTGCCATGCAGCATCTGAGAAAGAGAGAAAAGGGGGTGGGGGAGCAGAAGAACAAGAGAAATTTCTATCTTATTTTATGCAGCTTTAGGTTTTCATCTTACCACCTACTGAAACTGACTAAATACAGACCTTCCTTTCTCACAGAGAGACATTTTAAAAGAGAGAAAGTATGTGATAAACTAGATTTATGCTTCCCTATTATTCTATTAGATAGCTTCTCCTGCAGAGATAGTAATTCTATGTCAAGAAATAATGAAAGCATCTTTACAGAGGACATTTTAACCATTCTGTAAGAATCTTTGTTTAGTATACAGAGTTCTGGATACAGGTTTCATTCAAATTATGGATGTCCTTGTAACACAAACTCGATGTCCTTGTAACACAAACTCTTATGACTGCTGACAAGAGTACTCAACTAGCCTGCAAATTATAAACCCCAAGAGTCCGGGTTTTGAACAAGCAACATTTTCATGGTAGTCTATGGCATTATCCTTACTTATGTTGCAAGTCATTACTGAAATTTTAGAGACACCACAGATAAGCATTAAATTAGTCTAATGTGGTTGCAAAATCAATTTGTAGATCAAAGATCTAAAAAATGAAGAGACTACACCTATTTAGAATAGGGGATTGAATGATAATTTCTCCCAACCTAAATAATTCTCTAATTCTGAAACATCACTGTAAAAAGGAGATATTTCACTTAAATGCATTTCTCTCCCCAATATAAATATAAATTKGAGTTCTAAAAAATTACTTACTCGTATGAAAAGTACTTTATCTCCCAGCCTATAACGTCCTTCTGATAAATATTCAATTGAGAATCGATGGGAACAACTGCAGGGAGGATCTTCTGCTATATGCTTTACCTAATTATTAAAATTGAAAGCATTTGTTAGTATTTTGACAGAAACATGTGTTTAACCATCTACTGAGTTAATTGTCTATTAAGAAGGATAATCCAAGAAGGAAACCAATGAAAAGAGCAAAAAGGGAGTCCCCAAATAAGTACTGGGTTAGAGAAGAYCTGCCTCGTAGAGCCACTTAGAAATGCTACAAATTGGAAGGTTGAGATTATTGCCAAGAAGGAAAAATAGTGGGTTTTCAGAAAGAGCAAGGATCTGGTAGCTGACATTCCCAAAGAARCAGAGTTTTTATATTACAACACAGAGGACCTTTAAAACAAATGAATTTTTAAACAGAATAGGAAAATTTTTCATAATTTCCTTTGGACCAATTCACAAGCTGTACAAATCATTTCCTTTTCTGCATACATATTAATTTCCAATTGGTACAGCTACAAAGATTTAATTTAAAATCCTTTTTCAAAATACTTTCATCAAAGCCTACTTTAACATTTGATGAATTTTTATGAAAAGATCACATTGAAGAGAAACATTAATTGAAGTCATAGAATATTGACACACCAGAGAAACTGAATGAGATCATTTCTTACACTCAAAGAAGCAATGAAAATGAAGAGGGGGGAGGAAATCAATATAAGCCATATGCACTCCAAAACATATAGAACAGTATTTGGTTTGTTTTCAAAACAAAACAAATTAATAAAAGAGGTGCATACCCTTCTGTTTGCTATGTGAGGAGGGTCACACATATTAGATGAAAAGCAGCCTGTGTTTACTGAGCCCGATTGTACAAGTACAAAATTTAAGACTTTAATTTAAAGCCCTGAGCTTTAAATTAAACTCTCTGAATTCTCACACTAAGAAAGTAGCACTTACTGCCTCGTGTAGTTCCCCATGGTGGCAACATGACTTTGGTGTGCTAACAGGTGATGGTGGCCCAGAGGTCAGCAGCAGGGTTTCTTCTAGCTCAATTTCCTTTTCTAGTTTTACAAGTACAGGAGGTTCAACTCCATACCTGAAATACCAAAGTAGARTGTTTAATCCCTAATTTACTAAAGAAAACAAAAGGAAACTGATGATAGCAAACTTGCAAAATTACAAGTGGACAGACAGGGACATCTGAATCAGTCAGAGGGGTAATTGCCTTGATAATGCAAAAAGGAGCATCTCTGAGYTCCTTGCAGAAGCCCTTCCTAAGGTAGCTTTGGCATAACCAGAGGATGAAGTAAAAATACTKCCAAAACTACATAATGGAGGTCACATCCAATTTGGATAAATTTAAAGCTTCCAGCTCTGCACTAGAAATAAAAGTCTAAATTTAGAGAATAAAGAGATACCTTCCAAAAAGCTGAAAAATTTAAACACTTAAAATGTTATTTAATGCTCAGTGAGTTCTTCCAAGAGGTACACATATCATAAGCTGAATGCATAATTCAAACACTGAGCCACAGAAGGCAGCACAGAACAGAACCTCTCCATGGAAAGAGGCTGATAAATATTTGAAAAAATATTCAYATTGTATGATGGTCCTAGAAAAGCTACTCATTACTTTTTACACAAAATTAACATCCACTGCATGCAAATAATGCCTTAACTGCATCTAAGCTTTACTTAGAAAGATGTGTACTTCAATTTCCCATTAGGAGCATGTGCAGGTCACGTACCTGGACACGATGCGGCCAATTTCCAGCAGACAAAGATACACTTGTCTTGGGTCCTTGTGCAACACTTTAATTGGAAGAGAATAAAGAGGAGTTACAGTTCACATTTATTGCAGGCCCATGCAATTAGGTACAGCAAAGAGAAGGGAAGATAGGGTACCCATGACTATAAATTTCCCATCGTCCTACCCAGAGGCAAACTACATTATCGTTGATAACGCACTACATGCTTTRCAACTCTAATTTTTTATTCCATAAAGTCTTTAAACCCATCCTGGTACTCCTGAAACCAAACTCTTCTCTTCCTCCTAAGATAAATATGTTTTATGATCTTCCTTCTTGATGAGAACAGGAAAGACAAAGATGTAAATGCTTCCCCTTCCCACAAATGAAATATGGCAGTCTTAAAGATGAAAAGTGATTAACTGCAAACAGGAAAATATACCCATCTGTTCATGCTCATGCCTACAGACACAGCTAGGTACACGGACTCTGGAGGTTACCATCCACTGGAGGAYACACTGCAAGCACCCTAGCTGGCAAGTGACTGACTACATTGCCAGACAGCCTGAGGGGTTTTAACCCTTGGTTATGAAAGAACAATCTGGGTGACTGTCACCAGTTCAGTRAGCAACATACTTTTTTCTTATCATCACTTCAACTGGTCTACATTTACAGATGAAATCCAACATCTTTTTGATGTTCAATTTTATGTTTAAAGGGCCYTTGCTTTGAATGTGTTTTCTAAAGTATGAGCCAAGTATAAAGTCAGATGTTCTTGTTTACATCATCTACTCCAGTTTGTAAATCTGCTTTTTAAAAGATCTGATTATGAAGGGTAAGTCTTGAACAGAAAGCTTACACAGCCATAATCTAAAAGTTACTAGAGGTCAATTAATCTCTGTGTGTGTGTGTGTGTGTGTGTGTGTGTGTGTGTGTATTTGCCAGCTGTAACAGAAATATTTTGATTTGTTTGCATCCGAAAAGGAAAAATCCAAATATACCCCTAGCAGAGATCAAGATATTTGTTTTGGCTTGATGTCAAAGGGCACCCTTCTGTGCCTGTTCTTCCTTCCTACTGTCTCAGGAGCATCTTGATTTATTTCCTCCCCAGTCATCTACAGTTTTCAGGAAGTGCTGCTGTATGTACCTGATGGTAAAAAGACAGCTGTCAACTTATCCCTATTTCATTTATAAAGAATGGCTTGAAAGTCTGATGGAAAGCATCAGTGGAAAAAGTGTTTCATCTGGGAGGCTGCAAGTCTGCTCATTTCAACTGCCAAAAAACGCTCACAGAAGGTATTTATGCCACAAGGCAAGCCGGTGTTGAGAGTTACCATCAGACTTCAAAACACTTCTWGCTATGAGTGAAAGCCACAGCACCAGGAAATCCTGTCTGCTATCTCAGGGAAGCCAAACAGGTTCTAGTTACCTGTCCACCTACAGGAACAGATATGTTTAAGCAATACAATTCATACAAGGAATTAACAAAAAAAAAAAAAAGTTAAAATATTCTTGTAGCTAAGTTATACTCATCTGCATTTCCTGCCTTTGAGAAAAGATACACTCATTAATCAAAATGAAAAAATGCAAATGATGATGTTTTCTCAACTATTTTAAAAGATTACTTTTCCAGTAGAGATGCATGAGCATTCCAACCAGCATGTAAATAGCATTTAATGAYACAAAGACTACAAAATCCAGTAATTATTGTGACAAATTAATTTGGTTACTGAAAACAAAGGTACYTCTCAATTTTTTGCTATTCTGCTGACATGCAGATAATTTGCTTATTAAAAAAAAAGTCAAGCAACAAAAAGCAATATTTGGCTTGCCACAGGAAGTTTTGTGTTAATTAATTTTTACTGGCATAATAGCTGGTAGAAGAGCATTTCCTTTTATGATGTGATGGAAGTACAATCCTCTTAACTAGCAGTCAAAAGAATTTTATTCCATCTGTATCAGTCCAGAATCTGTTTGCTACACAATGCCAGTTGTGCACTGGGGTAGGCATACTTATAGTCAGCAATATTTATTTTTTGTAACTATCTTATTAAATGGGAAAATACAGACGGTTTAGAGTCATGTTAAGTGTCCTGAAGTAAACGTGTCCTGAAGTAAACGTGAATTGCCAACAGGCTGTTGCCATTTCAATTACCAACGCCCTGATGCCATTACCCAATTTAACCATCATGAATGCATTATTCTGAGGGCTTTCTGCAAAAAGAACAAGCTCTACTACCAAATAAAGGATCTTATTGTGAGTTGACTCTGTGGCCCTCTGGTCTTCCCACACACCCAAAGCAAAACCACGCTGTTCTCCTCTGTTTCTCAGTGGTTCTTTTACTGAAGAAAAACACAAAATTTTGTTGCACAGCTCTGAATCCTCACTTCATCCCACACAGCAACTTTCAGAARTTTAGAAAAGCATCATGCAAGCTAGAGCCATCACTGAACTGATTTTCCAAGGCTTTTACTTTGACACTGCCTTAAAATAAATAAAAGTATTAATAGCTTGCACGAGACATGCAGAGTCAAGAGAAAAACTTCAGAAGTCTATACACAAGGCATCTCCCTGACCTGGTAGTTATCCACATACAGATCAAAGCAAATCTTWCAAAAAAGAGTTACCTAAACCTTCAGATTCAAAGAGGTAAGTCTCGTCGACTCCAATGGCTCTACACCAGTTAAGAAAGTTGGCTGTATTATCTCTGGCAAAAAAAGATCCTGATGGAGCATCCTTCTTACATGGAACTTTTCTCATAGGAAAATTCTGGCATGAGAAGAAAACAAAAAGTACATTGTGCACATCAGCATTGCCAAGAGATTTCAAAGCATATGGTCAAAGGAAAATACACACTAAATTCAGAGTACAGAAACAATTGTAACTATTTTATGTACAACCCACCATGGATTTTATCGAAAAGCTACACTAATATAGAAGGCATTCTACCTTATCATTGTGAAAAGTCACTGAGTGAACAATCCTTAGTTCTGCAGCCTTTGTACTCCAAAGTAACAGAGACTTMCTTGAGATTCACATTTCAGCTGAACATTGGTTCTCAATGAAAACACTGAAAYCCATCTCCAGGTTTGGATACTTCTATGGCTGACCTGTACACTTGAGTTCAGCCAACATTTCTGGCATAAGATATACTACCAAGTGCCAATGGATATCTTATTAACAACCCACACTGATGTCAGGGGAATAGACTCCACACTTGGACTAGATCTTCCTCTGGCAAGACTTCTACTGAAATCAAACTAAAAACCTAGTCAGGACCTTAGGMAGTGATTAACAAAGCAAGTAATTTGTTGCATGAGTTTATCCATCTATAAAGCCACTTYGTTGTCAGTCAGTCTCTGGACGTACAGCATACAAAATACTTCTTTGGGAAGCTTCACTCATCTGCTTTCCCTATAATTACTACTTAGAATTTTAGACTTCATATATGTATTTTAAAAATCATTCTACTACTCACCCTTAAATTATTTGTGCTACAACAYTTTTTAACTGTGTTTTGAAGAACACCAGCCAATTGGCAAAGCAGTACCCCATTATCAAGTTCTTCTAGCAGTTGTTCTGCTTTGACTTCCATTCCTTTAAGAAAAAGAAGGTCAATATTAGAAATACACCCCAGAAGGTAAAGGAATTTCATATGAACTTACAGGCAACTCAAACAACATTCCAGTGTTAAAGACTGAAAAGTAATAGAAATAAGTAAAATATATATTAGTATCCATTTAAGTAGATTTTAATTAGACTAATAAGATTCAGAAATACAAACTAGAATTAAAAATTATGCAACCCTTAAGAGGTGGCAGCTAATAAAACTGAAACCAAAGCATGCATCTCAATGCAATTCTCCCAGCCATTCAAACTCAAATACACCAGACCTTAATAGTACCAGAGATATTAAGTGCCAGCATGAACTAGAATATTGGCAAGTGCTTTTAAATTCATTAGACAGTTTTTTGAGCTCACCCAGCAAGCCAGACAGCCAGATTGAGAGATCTTCTTGCATAGGCACCAAAGTTGCTTCATGCCGCACAGATATCCATTGGTCATACAGGCACACATCCGCCAGTCCCGGCCCATGTCTGGGAGTCAGAGGGCTCCGGGGACTCAAGGGAAGGTCATCTCCAAACCACACCTGCAAAGGATTTCAATAAGCTGGAGACAGGAAGCTCTAGAATTTGCAGTCAGATGACAAAATCTTGTGGTTTTGAATTACACTGAAGAACTATTACTCAGAGAGTAAGTGTTCATTTTCACTTTGGATAGATACAGCAAACCAACATAATAATTGGATGGTGCTGCTCTTGTTAATAAGTCCTGTGTCAAAATACTACTGCTTCCATTCTTCTGCCTCCTTTGGATTTAAAATTACATACCTTCCTGAATACAGAATAAAGAGGACGTGTATTAAGTGCTTGGTTTTTTTTTGACTTCGCATATTTTAAGTCAAGAATTCTGCAGTTTATAATACAATTTACTATAGACTACTGATTACTTGATCAAATATTTCAGAGGCATTTTGTACTTAAATCACTACAAAATTAGACATTAAAAGAGGGAACATTTCCATGCAAGAACATAACACATTTCTTGAACACAAATACTCAGCAATTTTCTTCAGGACTGCATATTTTCAGAATGAGAGGTAACTTACATTTCAAGAAAAGGACCACACTGAAATTTCATATAGAAAAATTTCCAAAGATAGAACCCTTCTGGTATTCTTAACAATGTTGCTTCTGTTCAGGGTGTATATAAAATACATTTATGTATTTACACTTAAGTGATTAACTAGAATATAAGGTTTTTAAAAAAACATTTCTTAATCATCATGGAAATTTCTCAATAATCTCAGCCTTTAACTTGAAAACTTCTTAGGTAACAGCAAAAGGGACACCCATCTGATAGTAAGGATGGGTTATCCATCTTGTCACATTACTCCTTGTAAAAAGGGGAAAGTATTACTTGCTTTTAATTAGAGGTAACTGGGGAATCTAGTTTTTGTCTGCTTCAGAGTAGTTTTTTGCATTAAAAAAAAARAAGTATTATACATGTATTCAGGATTCAAACATTTCAAAAGGCATTTACCTGAACTGCATTCTGCATGGTCATCTGCATTTACATTAGTTTCTCCTCCTGGGGAAAAATAAGAGATTTTTAATACAGTCTCTTCTGCTTTCACGAAATCCCAAGAAAAACCCATCACTGCTATTTTAGAAAAATAAGGAATGTAATATGAAGGGAAGGGGAAAAAGGGAAGTAACTTYATAGCAAAGGTTTTGATTCAGTATTCAGACAACTTCAGTTCTCTGCCCTTAGATAAAAGTGCAGTTATTACAGCACACAGACAGTAGTAACCAATTTTGTATGCCTTATCARTACTCCGAAGTTGGTAAAATTTTTAGGAGCTGTATGGCATTGATTTTGCCAGAGGAATACACATACTTCAAACCATTCTTTGATGTAACACTGTTGGCACTGATTTTTCCWCCTAACTTATCACAAGTGTATTTTGTAGATGTGTGCAGACAGATATAGTCATCCTGAGTTTACATTAAAAAAAAACTATGAAGCAAAGAAATAATTTTGAAGAATAAGATTTTCTCACAGAATAATGTGGGTTGGAAGGGACCTTAAAGATCATCAAGTTCTTGCATAGATACATGAGAGAAATCACTGTTTTGATTAAGTTGGGATTGTGATTTTACTGGCAGCATACTCCTCCTTAGCATACTCCTAAATTTTCAACAGAATGCTGCAAACTATTGCAGCAATAGCGTTATCAGGACAATTCCCTGGCAAAACAAATATTAAGGAAAATTTTAGAGACAATCTGGTCAATGCTGTTTCTCCTAAAGCCAACACTATTTTCCAGCAATGTTTTCAACCACAGGAAAATCCAGCACAAGCTCTACTCTGGGCTGAGGATTAGTAAATCTTTCCCTGGAGGCTCCAGGTCTAATGACRTGCAGCATTGCCAGGTTAGCTGTATGTACGTGTAAAAAAGATTTCTCCATAATAATTTTCCACAGTGGTACTTCATAATGTCAAAAAGTTCCTATCTCAATAAAAACAACTTACTTGCTCTGTTACTTAACAGACGAAATAAAATATCATCTTACTGATGAAACTGGAAACCAGATTGCAGACATGATCAGACATTTTWAACTCAGCTGTTTTCATTTAAAAATAAATAATTTTCCTCTTCTGTCCCAGATATTTAATCTTTGTATGTAGATGGCATTCTTCTGGCTTTCCATGACAAAAAGCTGAATAGCCCATCACAAAACACACAATTCTTGTAAAAATTCTCACTCTTTATCCTACATAGAAAGCAGAATGGTGTCATTTTCTCCCCCTTGTTCCTTCGCACTGCCCTAAATCTCATACACTACCTAGGACCACATGTGTCAAGCATTTCAAACAACTTACCTCTATGACTGGCAAATGAGCAACCAGTTTGGTTTCAGGTGAAGTCACTTCCTTGTACCAGAACTGCTAGCACTTCTCAGACCTTATCAGACACACTCCAAGTGATATCCTTCCCCTTTCTTTATTTTCTAGGGAAGGGGAAAAAAAAAACACACCAAAAAAAGAGAGATATCCTCTCCTTAATGTCATTTTTCCTTCTATGAATGAACAAGGGAAGGGAAGGGTATATACCAAGCATTACTAATGAGCATGTTATGCTTCCCACAGYTTTGTCCAAGGGAATACATTTTCCTTTGGCATAAGAAAGCTWTTGTCCTAAAAGAAGCTCAATAAGAGGCTTCATTGATTAAAAAAAAAAGAAAACAACAGCAGAACAGCCAGAAGAGAAGTTGGTCTCATTAAAATAARGAGCTCCATATAGGCTAACAAGAGCTCTAGCATATTAACTGCCAAGGGAAAACAAAAGGCAGCCTAATTCACAGGGAGCACCCAAAACATGAACAAAGCAAAATATTCACACTGCAGCTATCACAGGAATGCTCAGCATCTGCAGTTTTGTGGCATGCCTAAAAARAACTAATCTTGCCAAAAAATAAAAAAGAGGAGATTGAGGAAAATTGTAGCACTTGAACTTCAAGGGCCCGCTCTTCTGAAAAACAAGATATTTTGTAAGCCCATATGTCAGAGTTCCCTAGAAAGTCAAACAGCTTCATTAATTATTAGGGCATCTCAAAAACACTTAACAAAAAAACCTTCTGATGATGCAGGCTACAGTGCATGAATTTTGTGTTGAAAAAGTAATATAGTAACCATTACCCACTTTCAGATGCCAAATAGTTCAGCTCAGAGACTGCAGAGAATACAGATTAATGTAGCCTTATCACTTACTGCGAGAGTCAGAGGACRAGAAGACCCAGATCTGCCCCCTTCAAGTAGTCAGCCTGCAAATGTGCAGAAGGTGCTGTGGTGAGGTGGATACTGCAGTACCAAGCAGAGTCATAACCAAATCTGACTTCTTCTAAAACCAGTTGGGTTCCCTGCATCAAAAAGCTGTACATAATGAATGAAGTCAGTATTGGATACTGAAYTTTGGCAGCTCCAGCTAGGACTGTATCAGTTCTTACACATGCCAGTTTTATCATGTCACCTTCATTCAACAAGCATTTGGTGTTCATGCACTGAAGTTTGGGAAAGAAAAGACCTTAGAATAAAACTAGACTGTAACATGTCACCTGCATAGCTTCAGGTCATGCCATTCTCATTTCCAGGCAGCTGATACTCTCAAGGTCCCTTGGGACAAAAGACTGAATAAGCCCATCACAGCAGAAACAATTCTTTTAACAATTCTTCCCCTTCCTCTTACTCTTTTTGGTGTTGTTTCTTCCCCATTTCCCCTTCCCTGCTTCACCCCTTTGAACATCAAAAACACCAGAAACTTCGAAGCAGCCAGGAGCAACCAGACCAGTTCCAATCTCAGCAAGCACAGAGGTCCCTCACCACCAATCCCATTCCCAGGAAACATCCCATTTCTGCTGCCTATGGCTCTGTGGGATGGAAGGAGAGGAGATGTCACCTAGACACACCTTGCAGCTGGATCAACACAGAGACACTGATATACTGGGCAACAGGTGGTCAACCCCAAATGATATATCAGGAGAGGCAAGAACTGCCCTCAGCTGGCTGAGTGACAATCTCCAGGGAAGGACTACAGCTATGGATCAACACCAGGTAAGAGATGAGAAAAACATACCTACCTATTGACACRTGGCATAGGGACAGGCATTCCTGGGGAAAGGGGGTGCACACACACCCTGGGCATGACCCACATAGGCTTGTGAGACCACAGTTTGCCTCTGCTCTCCACAGAGATGCCCARCACTTTGCCCCCAGACAGTCAGAGAAACAGCAGAGTCAGCAAATACTACAGCACTTTACACAAATACTTCAGGGTGTTAACACTGCTCTTAGATGSTGGATGAGATAGCCTGCTTAGTATCAGTTCTATCAGGATTTATAGATCACTCACTGGGGCCCAACCAGCAAGACATGCTACACTAATTACAACCCATTCTGTAGAACAAGATGAACCAAGTCCAAATCCCATTTTACTTGACTGAACAGTTTACAAATAAACTCCACAACCCTACAGATRGCTAAAACATTGATGAAGCAGCCATTGACTTAGCTTAAGTGGAACCAAAAGGGATTCACAGGCTCATTAAAACACTTTCAGTTAACAGACTCATTAAAAAAAAAACTTGGGTAGAAACATTTTTACATCTTCACCCTATATTTAAGATATAGAACATCATCTATTCCATCAACACCCAAAGGTAGTCACAGCAGTCTAATCCAGAGCAGCTGGATTAGTCTTGATAGTATCTACTGAAACCCTTGTTTATAAACACACTGAAATGAAAGAAGCTGTCATGTCAGTATCTGTTGAAACCTACTACAGGATAGTCAAGATGTTTTTAGGGACACATATAGTAACATGCAGAAGAAAAGGGGTAGGCACTRGAGATATCCACTGAACGGAGCACTACTCCTTTCTTCACTACATCAATTACAGAGCCTTTATATTGCATTACTGAGTCAGCAAGAGCTCTTCATCTCTGGGGAGGCCTCAGAGGCACAAAAGAGAAAGAACCAGACTAGTCAGTCCAAGGCTTTAAGGTGGCAACCAACTCCTTACATTAAGGCATGCTGACTGCTCTCCACAGAGACTGCATCTCCGTACCTTTCCATGAAGTGCACACAAGCAGAGGCAGGGAGCACACACTCTGCTTCCAAAAGGCAACAAAGACCCTGGATGCACCTGTCAGGGCAGAGAAACCCACTTGAAATCAGGGAGGAGCACTCCATCTCAATAGGCGGCATCTCCACAGGAGACGCGCAGACGGCTGCTTTCCCACAGGAGCATCCAGTTTGGGCAGAGGCTGGTGAACACCAGACACGCTACCCCAGCTGCTCACTCACATTCACAGGCAAGCTCTTCTCTCCCTCCCGTTCCACCCCATACTTCTTTCAGCAAAACAACATGAAAGGGAGCATTGCTCTAAGCCCATTTAACAGGCTGGTGGCTATCAACAGCCAGGAATAGTTTATTATGGCTTAAATATAAAATCGTGTCTTATTCTKAAAGACCCACCCAGTACAATTTCAAATGCATAGAACACTTAGGTCTTATAGYTCCTAAAAGAATACATGTACTTTTTGCCATGTCTTGATCTATCTGATACTATGCCAAAGGTGACACACAGCATCCCAGGAACACGGCCAACTTTTAAAAGCAGCCAGACGCTTTTCGGCTTACTAAGCAATGTGAAGRAGTGTTTTAGCCAAGAGCACTGGGGCAAATTTCCTACAGAAACAGCACTGCATCCTCAAACGCCYGAGTAGGGCACAGGAGAGACTGGTTTGAAGGCTGTTATGCAAAAGCTCTCCCCTCTCCCTTCCTCATGGTAAGTTTCGAGCACTTCCGACATCCGTGACAGAGACGCCGGATGGGAGCTACCGCCGCTGGACGGGTGACCGGGCCGATCCCGGTGAGCGGCGCCGCCCAACACGGTCAGTGCCCGGGACTCCCCGACACGCGGGACACTGAACGCGYTTCCAGCGCTGCCCCTGCGGACAGGCGGGACTCGCCGAGCGCCGCCGCTGCGGAGCTGCGCGCCCGAGGCACGGACGGGAGCGGTACCGCGGTACCCCGGCCCCGCCGCCCCTCCGCCGCCCCGCACCTCCCCCGGGGTACCGCGGCCTCCCGGTGCTGGTTGCCGTCACACCCACCGCTCTGCTGTGCCGTCCTGTCCCGTGTCGAGCCGTCCCGTGCTGTGCCGTGCCCCCGCCGGCAGCCGCTCCCCTCACGGCACATCGGGCGCCGCCGCCCCGGCCCGCGCCGGCCGCTCCTTTCGAAAGCGCCAATGGGCGCCCGGGGGCGGGCCCGTCCCTCCGCACCTGGCCCGGCGCCGCGGCCCCGCTGCTCCCGGCGACAACGCGCTGGGACACCGCCCGTCCGCACTCCCGGGAC
>NW_026623248.1:4261134-4273033 GCF_030028575.1 Malurus melanocephalus | reverse complement strand
GACATCGCCCGCGGGCTGCGGCATCGCCCGTCCGCACTCCCGGGACTGGGACATCGCCCGCGGGCTGCGGCATCGCCCGTCCGCACTCCCGGGACCTGGGACATCGCCCGCGGGCTGCGGCATCGCCCTTCCGCACTCCCGGGACCTGGGAGCCGGAGGGGCCCCAGGGCAGAGGCGCTCCGGCCCGCAGCCTTCGGCAGGGCTCGGGCTCATCCTGTCCGCTGTCTGCTCAGCAGAGCCCAGCACAAGAAAAGCCCCCCGCCCACTTGTAGGTCCCGGCGGCATCCGCACCGCCGTGCACAGCAGCGACACACATACCTGTTCCATGGATGCTGCCGAGGGTATTTTTCAGAGCCACCAGTAACCAAACTCAAAATAACCTGTGACGCACTTTCACAAAGCAGAGGTACTCTATATTTACTTTGAAATAATAATGCAAATGAAGTTACACGTTATATCATGAAACGAGTTTTTGTGTGTGTGTATGGTTTTTCTCCATTACATAATTTTTATCTTGTGAAGAAATGACATCTTGCACACCTTACATGAACACATTTCACAGTTGAACAGCAAATGACTATGGCATTAATCATTTTGGCTGGTTCATTACCGTAGCTATCTGGAATGTATTCTTTGACAGAGGTAAAGTACAAAAAAAAACACTTCAGTGAAAAAATATGAATGGAAACTTGTATTTCCTCATTTCTTCACAGAGGAACTGTAACTGCAATCAGCTTAATTGCAACAGGAATTAATTGGGTGCCTTTGAAGGGCTGGTGGGCTCTTTCTGATCAGAGTGTATAAATACGAAAAAAAGTTGTTGTCACGTGTGAGGATCTGATAGCTATACAATATTCTGTGCACAGTGAACAAAATTACTTTCATGAATCCATGGCATGTTTCTATAAAAATGCAATAAAGAAAATATAATGCACCATGGGATACTTTTCTATGAAAATAAATGTTATGTGGCCCTTTAAAARGATATTTCTCCTAAAATAAAATTTAAAAGTATCCATCACTGCACATCCCAGATCTCACAGAGAAGAGGTGTGAATTTGTGATCGTTCACTCTCCATGACATCAGCATCTCTGCGTGATGATGGTTAAATGTCCGTAATTCTGTGAGACGACCCAGAAGACATGCAAAGTGTTGAGGGTTGTCCGGGTGGTGAAGTTTGCAGACTTTTTGTAGAATATCCAGCAGTGGTTCTTGAAGYCTTTCCACAGAATCTCTGTCCTTTATGTATTGGCGATCTGGTTATGGTATTAAAGAAAAGAAGTAATTAGTAAATATATTCTCTGATACGTTGCAGTTATTTGCTCTGATAAGTTAATATAAAAATATTAAAATATTTACACTGGCCACTGATGTTCCCATTGATGTTTCCACACTGTATTTTTGCTTTAGGATTTTCATGTAAGCTTCCCATTTCTAGCCAGAGAAAACTTGTGACCTTCTGAAAAACACTGAAGTGTTTTAACTCTGCAATGTTTTGCTGGAGTTCTATCATCATCTCCACATGCAGTTCTGCACCACAGTACATTTTGCAATGCATTGCAAAAACTGAGCAACACCCTAAGTTCTTGAAGGTGTAGTAATCCTGGAGAACTTAGCCAGCAGAGAAGAGTGTACAAGCAGGTCACCAGGGCAAAAGCAAACATCATCCTCAGATTAAATTTCTTTGTTAGAAAATACTTGTCTTTTTAATTTATTCCTGTGGAAGCATGTGTTTGGATACTTGGATAGGGAGGAAAAAAAAAGAGGATGGGATTATTCATGGCAAAGAATTTATTGAGGCACACTGACTGAAAGAGTGGTGGAAATGCTTTACCTTCCCATCTTCCATGAAACCTGATTTGGAAACCTCAGTGTCTGCCTTTTATCCTGAAGCATCAGGCTCCTCTCTTTCCACTCCTATGAYGGTGAGTTTGCTTGAGGCACTATAYAGATTCTCCATATTTTATAGGTAGAGATTGTTAAGAATTTGATTTTACAGCAAAGMCATGGCTGAGTATTGTGCCAATACTTCTGAAAGATCTGTTCTTGACACTTTAAAAGTCAAGAGGGCAACTTGCTACTGTCCTGCTCTTGGCAYCTGGTGTCTGTCCAATAAAGGCTGAAGACCTTCATTGCCATACCATACTCAATTCTAAGTTATAGGGTTTCCCAATTTGCATCTAAAAAAATGTCATTCTGCAATARTCAGTGGTGATGAGCATGTAGCCACATCTGACAGAAGAAGCCTGTTGTGCTAAGCAGTGAAGCGATTCCAGTAATTTTTAAAGAAGGTTATTTAAGCAGTTTTTTTCTTGTATGCAAAACCAAATGGTGCAGCAGACATTTGGAGTTTGTATTTGTGTGCTTGCATTCACGTTTAACAACTAAATATACAGAATGAGTATGTACGCTCACTTGCTCCATATAAAATGTAAGTTTTTACAAATCTCACATCATGTTCCTCATGCTTTCTTTCCAAAACCACTAATATTTGATTCTGGATGAGAAGTTACCTGGAGACAGGATAACTATGGCTGTTAACAGTGCATATTCTTCCTGTGTCATCTTCAGCTCTCCAACGCTTTTATAAAAATTAAACATGGGAGTTATGAATTCATCTGCGATACCTGTGAGAGGGACAAAAAGTAGTTATAGTATGTCTTAATTATTGAAACACTCTGGCCTATTGCTACACAGTAATTATATCATATTTCTTATTGACTGTCGTGGTGGGAGAAAACTACTGCAGAAATCATGATGCAAGACAGTTACAAAAGTGCAAGCACATCCTTGTTTTCTGGAGCAAACTAGACAGAGGCAAGTACTGGCAATTTCTTTTTGCATGGTTTCAAAGTTCTTCTTTCAAACAATTCATTTTACTCTGCAGGTTTGTCCATCTGGCTCTTCAGGACAAGTCTTGTATGTGGTTTCCTCATTGTCTGCTAATAATCCTCTTTGCGAGGCAGTCCCTGGATTGCCTGTCTCTGCATTAGTTATAGGGAAACATCTCAGGGCATATGGCTTAATTCCAGCCCAGCTCTATAGCTAACTGCCTTGGGCAGTTACTTCAGTTGCCTCCATAAAGACACTTAATTACTCCTTTTATGTAGCCTGAAACTTTAGTTAGGTCTAGGATTACCTGTAGTCCAAGATCAACTTGCTTGCAACTACTACTACCTTAAAGCATAAAATAATGTATTATAAAATACAGAGCCAAAATAGTTAAAATCCAGGCCTATTTAAGGATGGGATCATGTGATTCTGTCACCATCAGTGAAAGCCTTTGGGGTTTCCAAACTCAGGCATGCCAATGGGGCTTCTTCTTGTCATCAGACTTTGTCATCAGGTCACAATGTTCTTAGTTAGCTTTAAATTACAGATGTACTCCATCCCACTCTTAGGCATGAAAGAGAAGTAAGTCCTGTGACATCAAAATTATTCTTTTTTTAGATTATATGACTCACTCAGAGCAGACATTAGACTATTGACAGTGGCTGCTTGCAGCTCTGAAACAGTGTAGACATCCAAACCAGTAGTTCTGCAGCAAGAGCCTTTCGGCTTTCCTTGGCTGAMAGGATGGAAACATCCTCTGTTCCCACAGATGAGTGCCATAGGATCTCTTGTAGATTTACTCTTAATTTTGAGTGTTTCTAGGAGAAATCTTGATAACTTGCTTTGGAAACCACATCAAATAATGTGGCTTTGAGCATTGTGTGCAACACGAAGCTGAAGTCCAGGACTGGTGAGGTTTGGAGTGCCTCCAATAGGGGAMATTCAAACTGAAACTCAGCAGGTGGAACTCAAAGAAAGGAAATATGAAGTCGCTTAATTATGAAACAGTCACATTTTGCTGTGACAGTGAATTTACTTCAAGCAGTGGAATATATATGTGTCCCAACAGTGAAAGAATGGTCTTGCAGGGTGTGGTTTATTTTATGGCTGAGCCATGTGTTTAAACACATGACAGGAGCAACCTATATTCAGATCACAAGCCACAAATCTTGTTTTGGTAATGAGTTCAATACTACTGASTCTAAGTCAATTAAGCAGATATATATTATGGGGGTCAGCTCATCCTGCAGAAGTTAGTAACACATCTGGAGCTTCTTGTAGAGCAAACAATAGCCATTGCATCTAATGTGCTGCAAGGCTTATGTTGTTAGTCATCAGCGTTAACTACTTAAAATTTTGAATACTTGTTATTGCTAATTTCGGGGAACCTGTCTCTCTCCCGGATAGTTTTAAATGCCAAGGCTCCTTATAATATGTAAGTAACCCACTTGGCACACCGAAGTCTTAAAGTTTGCGTAAAACCAGAAACAAAATAAAAGGTAAAAAGCTGGGCTCTAAAGCTGAGCAAATGAATTCCTTTTATGGAAGTTAGTAGCTCAGCAACAACCTGAGAAAAGTCCAAGAGAAACTTGTTATTTTTAGAAGTCTCTGTGCAAGGTATTGTGCTGCTGGGCACAATTGTCTTGACAGGAAACAAGAAATGGACTGTGATTAAGACTCCCATCCTTTCTTTCTCATGTTCATAATTTGATTTTTCCCCCTTTTTCTTTCTTCTTTTTTATTTTTTTTTTTAGTTTTTATTTTTAGGTCAGGTTAGCCTTCAGTTGGATTAATTCATTGCTTTTGGTGACCCCAAACTCTTCAAATCCTGTTGTCGATATAGCATGTAGTAAAACGATCCCTGCCCCAGAAAGCTCACAAACTAACATGAAGAAACTGAATTATGGATGGGTGAAGCAAAAATTCATATAGATGCAGAAGAAAATGAAATTACTGCCGCATTATTGCACTCCAGACAGAGAAATCAAAACTACAGAGGTAAAAGGGAGTAAAAAGGGGTGTTTCAGCAATGCAAGTGATTTGCCACTTTTACTAAGGAGAACAGAACTTCAAAATCTTTAAACTGATATAAATCACCAGACAATTATGAAAAAAACCATGAAAAATGAGCAATTTTGAAACTAGGATTCAGATAGACTCTTTTCTTGGTTAGTAGTTTTGCTGTCATCCCACCTATGTTGACGTTTCCCTGTTATTCATCTTTCTGTATGCTCGTTACACAAATTGCTTTTCTATCACAAGAGGGAGCTGTTTTCTAATGTGATTGCAAATGCTTCAGTTTGGTTTTAATAAACTCCAACAGGAAAAAAAAGAAAACCTAGGAAACACAGGAAACAGATGTTTATAGTTCTTACTTTTTTTTCTTAGCTACTTTACGAGATGTTGTCACTTCAAGTCAAATTATCAGAACAAGAATTAAAGGTGATTTGCTGCTCACAACTGGGAAGGCTAGAGAAGAATTGAGTTACRTGATTTTTCCAATGTTATTACTAAAAGTTATAACCCAAAAGTGAAAAAAAAAAAATCAAATAGGTGAAATTCTATTTCTGGCCTCACTGAGAACAGGAAAGTTAGTTCCTCCTAACCCTCTATATTTAGGTCAGATGAGAGCCCTGCACAGTGTTGTTGGGGAGACAGAGCTTCCTCATCGCTGATAATAGTGCCTCCTTCCTTGTCTAAAGAAGGTTTCAAAAACCTTGTTCCATGCAGCATTATGGCAATAAGAACATGCTCATCCKTCATATKCCATTAGGCATCTTTCTGCGTTACAGATTCCTACCTAACTTCCAGCCCAACTCAATCACCTGCAGAAGACGCTGCAGACCATTTGATTATTTTATATTTATGCATGTCTGGCTGTAAACCTGAGCGTAGTCAGTGGGAAATGCAAGCTTTACTGAGCTTTGCAGCATCAAACTAGAACAGATTTAAATCCATGACCATTATTCATTCAACACCCCTAACTTGCTCAACTTCATCCCCGTCTGTAGTTGAAGACACAGAATTGCWTTAGACCTTGCCTCTTCTAGAGTTTTGTTGCTATGATTTCTCTGTTAAGGTARGATGACAGATACTTCCATATAGTTTGAAGTTTCAGGCCATGAATAATTATTTGTTTTACATAATTCCAGAATAGGTGTTTTTACTGTGATATCAATTCAGTATCTCCAGCTTTTTGAGAAGGCATTCTCTTCTATTTTGTCTGTTCTGTAAAACTGAATAATTAAACTGTTGCAAGAAGAAAGCTTGAGAGTAAATACTAATTAACAGTAACTAGCATTGTGTTATTAATATAGATAGAGATCTTTCTCCCTTGATAAACATAGAGGTGTTAGTCAATATGAAACCAAGGGTATATCAGTAACTGCTTTATGCAATAAAATATTCTAATTACTCACAAACTTACATTTTATCTTTCACATTATTCCACCTACCAGAATTGCTTTTTATGCTGCTTATTAGCTCTCCTTTCTGAGCTATTCAAATGCATCAGTGACCCTTTAAACACTGACCAAATTCACCCCCTTAAGTGCCAAATAGGGAAAATCGAGCCAGTAGAGAAGACCACCAGAGCATGGGCACACGCTCTTCTGTCTGCCATCATCTTGCAGGGGTTAAATAGCCAGCTTAAATGAGAAGTTAGCATGTGTCGAGCAGAACTCACAACCAAGCAGCAAACCCCCATCTTCTTTAAAGCAATCCATAGGACCTCTAAGTCATAATTGCAAGCAAAGAAACCTTAGTTAAAAAAAAAACCAACCAACAAAACAACAAACCAAATTTGCAAGGAGGGTGCAAATGACCTTGCCACATACCCTCCTACCCTGAGTGCCTGCACTTGGGAGGGAATGAGGTCTGGCACACAGAAAAAGCATCTGCACTGACTTGAGCTAATCTTTGTAGGCAGTCTAAAAAAGTTTTTGGTCTGAAGAAGCACACACAAAAGAAAAGAAATTTGGTCTCTGTTCTTTCTTTCATGGATATATATCTATTCTGTAGATATGATTTAAATAATTTTAGCAACTTTATGTGTAATTCAGGAACCTAGCACCAGACACCAGTGAGGTAGCTCTTTCCTATATTTTGCAATTTAAAGTGATCCAAATTTCTAAATGTTTTGGACAATGTGCTGGTTTTGCATTGAGTCACAGGATGATGTGTGTCCATCCACAAGGATGCACATGACTGTTTCGAGGGTTAGATACTTTGGTCATATCAGTGAAGATCATTTGGTTTCTCTGCACAAATCCTAGCACAATGAGGTTTTGAAGCACCACCCTTGCTCGATACTAATAACCAAATGATAAAAGATAAGGCCAATAGAAATTATTAGGTATCCATGTTCYAACTCCAAATTTTGCCTTTGGTTGCAAGAGCCTCTTACCCAAATCAGTGGGAACTTTGTATCCCACATTCAATGGCAAAAGGTGGTCTCTTGCCAATGCTTTGAAAGCGCAGCTATTCCCGGTTTTTCCCTTAGATCTGAGTGTACTTCAGCACCTGTAACCCATCCAGGAAGAAAACAGTGTATTTCACAATGTCAGATGTCTGCTGCCAACTTAAAATTTGGGTCCACATTCTACCCTTTATGTCAATATCAGATACTATTTTATTTCCCAATACTCAAATTCGTAGAACTGCTCTGTGGTGTCAAATGATGAAATAAAAATCTGTCTTTTCATGACCACCGAAACCTGGTATCTTCAGCAAAACTGACTACAAATGCTCAGAGAAAAAAATCTGTGTCTCAGCTCTGTTTTAGAAACACCTTACTGTTCAATAATGGGGAGAATTTGCTTTCAAAATAACAGAAAAACACCAAGCATTAAATTACTAGGATGTCAGCCTTTCACAGAATCAGTCGATCACAATATGGTATATGCATAGTGAAACATCAAATAAGATGAATAAATGGCACAAAATCTCAATAACAGTAAATAAAATGTCTTATTTCTCATTAAGTCTCAATATTAGAATGCGTAGGAGAGTATTTCAGTCACAGGAGCAGCTAATGCAAGAATTTTCATAACAGCTTATGGAGAAAGACTTAGGGCACAAACAAAGGCAGTCTCTGAGGTGCAGCAGGACCTGAGCAATGTGCACAAGCTAAAGAATAAAAATACACCTCATCAGCATGAGAATGAAAGTGAATGCTGATAATGCTCAAAGGTCATCACCACCAGATCTCTGACTTCTTTATCAGAAAAAAAGCCCCAAATATTCCACACAATCAGACTGGAGAAGACATTAATATTAATAGATGAGAGCAGCTTCAAGGTGGACATAGTGGCAGGTGACAGAAATCTGGACAGCTTGTGACTTTTAAGCAGGATCACCAGCACCCTCCCTGATTTAATGGATACAGGCATCAAAGCTTGACAATAGAACTCATGTGATATTCAGACATTAGCATGTACCTAAAAATATACAGACAAAAATTCTGACTAACAGCAATAATTMATGGCTGCTGGTATGGCGATGTTTAGGACCTCTCTAGGAGCCATAAATAATCCTGATGCTGTTTTTCCATTTATTACCTATAAACTTGATTTTTAAACTCCCACACAGCTATCATTGAATTTTTTCTGATGCTCTCTATTGTCTTTGTGGGTTTCAATTTGCTGCATTTATCCTTTTTGTTTGTGTATTTGTTCGTTTGTTTGTATTGGTTTGTTTGTTTGTATTTGTTTGTTTTCCAGAGAGGTGTATGTAAAAAGAAGGGTTTAATCACTTCTCGACAGTTTTATCTCTTGGACCAGTCCATGACATGATAATGGGCAGCTGCAGCTTTGCCCTTACTTGTTAAGACAGGAAAAGATTGCATACATTTTTACCCTARTGTCACATTTGGCACAGGCTACTATGAAACCTAGAGCTCTGGTGCTGAGTCCTATGACATACAGGAGTGTGAACTGCATAATCCTTAATATTTTTAATATTAAAAATTTCTAATGTTTTTAGTTTTAATATCATTTATATTAAATACTATTGAAATAACATTGAAAGCTGTATGTGTAAACATACAGAAGACTTCGGATGCATTTCTTTCATTTTGTTTAAACTTGGATACATGAAAACAATGGGGATTTAAGCCACAAAAATAAGCTGTTTCAGTAGKAGCTATTTTAAACCCTTTCAAAGTTTCATTTATTTAAAAGTTAAATAGGTCCAGTAGCAGTAATTAAACTACAAACGCAAAGATTTACAAGCTGCTTTTGTTGTTTATTGCCACAGCCCCATTAAATKCAGCAAAGAAAAAATCTTAAAGTAGGCCTGAATTTGCACAATGTAGAGAAATAAAATAAATTGGAAAGGTTATTTTATTCTCTATTCTGGCCATTAATAGAAGGAAAGAATGCAGTCAGCAGCAGTAGGCTGGATAATGCATTATCCTCCTGTAATATGGGGAGGGAGAAGTTCCCACATCAGTATTTCTTCTCATGTCTTCAACTAGATCCTGGCTTGAGGGAAGATTTTTAGAAAGCCTCTTCCAAGYGCAAGAATATATACATGTATATATTTATACACACACAAATTGAAAAAGTTCCTGTGTTTAATTTCTTGGAAACAATTCAGCCAGAGGTTTTGGCCTAAGAATTTGCTTCAGAGTTTTTTCCCCCACAGAGAAACAAGAATTGCGGAAAATCCTTCTTTGGAACAAAAAAATACCGCATTTGAAATTTTTACTTGTCTTGAAATTCTCTTCTATGCAAAAGGTTATTTTTTAAATCTGTGGCATGTCACATAAATAATACTAAGGCAGGATACCATATAATAATCCAGCCAGTTGTGTTATCATGAAATCAAGTACAAACTTGCAAAAAATACTGCATTTCATCTGGATTCAATAATTGCAGAGAATATCAGAATATTTTTAAATTATGACAAAAGAAAAATTATTGGTATGACATAATGGTTTATGCAGTGTTCTAGATTAAAGTGTTTCTTGGTTCTGGGTTTTTTAAAATGAAGAGTTAATGCCCTGAACAAAGTAGCTTGATRCTCACTGTACAGATTAGAGATGGGAAGCTTTCAGTAATCATGTAGCCATATGGATTCATTTCTCTAAAACCTATTTTTATCAAAAATGTGGGTTATGATCCAGTAGAAAAATCTCTTAATGAAGACATTTGGATCTGTGACAACTCATTACAGTTTCCAGGAAATACATCTAGCCCTCTTGGCATACTTTTCTGCCTGCAGAACCTGGACCAGAAGCTATTCATATCACTCTGGAAGTCACTGTTTCCAGTCCATCAAACAGTAACCTCTTATAATCAATCAAAATGAAAGAAATATAAAAATTTTTATGGATTATAAACTTAAAAATGAGTTTGCTAAGCCAAAATTAATACATATGTTCAGCTAATGAATTATTCTCAAGTTTTCTAACTCCTTTTCTGTGAATCAAATATTTATGGCTTAATTTTGGCTTACATCAGTAGTAATTTCTGAACTGAGTTAAGCCCATTTCCATGACTAATATTGAAGTTATGTGCTCTTCTTTCTCTTCTTCTTCTGATCCTTAAAAAGGAAAGTCCGAAGCCAGACTCTATAGACTGACTCGCTGATTAAGAATTGTTGACCCATTTGAATATTCAGTAATAGATACCTGAGGGTTGGATAAATCTTGCTAGTCAATACAGAAAAAGGCAAAACTGTCAGTACTTCACTGGTGGAGCACGAATGCATAATAATGCAAAACACAACTTCTCCTGCTCTAAGGAACAAACAATATTTAGCCCCATTTGGTTTTTCATAATCATTAAGATCTATGTCTAGAACCAGTGGAATTTATCAGACTCATTGAGCTTTTGATGGACCTTRAGAAGCAAAAAACAAACTGAACATGCTGTATTTATAATTCTTCTATGCACCCTGTGCAGTGTGATTCAATTTTACTAAAACAACCCAAAGAATAGGTGCTTGCCTTCAGTCATCTCCAGTAACATCCTAAAATCTTTYCTTTTTTTTCTTCTTATGGGGATTGCCTTTAGAAGCATAAATACCAATACTTCATGTGAACAGTTTGAAATGGTAATATTTCTTCTTCTTCGCTCTTTTATGTTTAGCATTGGAGACATGCACGAGGTTTATTTGATGTAGCATTATTCATAACACTTGCAATGAACTGATAAAGAAACCTTTACCTTATGAACTTTAGACTCAAGGCTGTTAGATTTGTTCTAATTARCATAAAGAGCAACATTCAGATAAATCTGTCTCCATGTGACTGAACAATCTTACAAGCTTTCCAAGGCCCAAATACTGACACAGAAGTGCAATGGGKTGATTTGGTTCTGCCTCATTAAACAAGATACTTACCGCTGTTGCGGATTCTTTCTTCTAAAAGGACAGTGTGTCCTGAAGGAAGTTTCCTGCTGAAGATCTCAGCTGAACGGAGGAACATGGCTTCTACTGCTGAGCCCTTCAGCAAAGCAATCTGGTCTTCATGATCAAGGGTTTGGAAGCCTGAGGAGACATCAGAGAAAAGTCAGGCAGCAAAAGTAAAAGTTCCCACTTCTTCCTGTCCTGAAGTTCCTGCACCTGAGGTGCCTCACATCTGCATAGCCTTGATGCTGATGTTAGTAGGGTTGCCAAACRCTGCAGAAATTGAAGCCTGGGCTTCAGAAAATTACACAGATTTGAACCTCACCAAAGTTTATGAGGATTAAACATGTGTTTTGTTGTTCATGGTACTTTTAGAAGATAAGCAAAATGTGGTGTAGCACAACCAATAGTGAGAATTTAGTCTAGCCTGATGCTTCTTCATAATATCTTCTGTCATCTCTACATGACTTTCTCACTGCCATGCTGCTTTCAGTGTTATGATGCACCTTCCTTAATCAAAGGGAGCCTCTAGCATATGCCCAGTGTTCATTCTTAAGGTAACATCAGCTTGAGATTTAAAAATACTAATGAACTCAGATTTTCAGCACTTGTCCGTAACACACCATGCAAGGACGATAAATATCGGTGCCACCAGCTAGAGAAAGTTCTTTCATGGAATTCACAATTCAGTGGATATTATAACTTAGAGACATT
>NW_026623248.1:4258277-4261109 GCF_030028575.1 Malurus melanocephalus | reverse complement strand
AAAGTCTAGCAAGTGTTAGTGGTAATTTAGAAGCAGATTATTTGGCATCGCAGCAAGATATAAAAATAAAATCTCTCTACAGACCCAATCCCTTCTCTGAGCATTTTGTTTGTCAAAAGCTAAAGAGTGCCACATCATGGAGTTGCAGAATTTGGGTTGTTCAGCCTRTTATTCTTCTGAGCACTAAGCACCTTTTCTTCACACAGTATCCAAACAATGTGTAGAAGGAGCAGGCATTTTTATGTAGCCTTCAAAATRCGCACAACGATTGCCAAAAGACAACTGAAAGGCATGTAAGTGGTGCAATAACAAAATTTAGCCCTACAGGCTGGATATACCTGGTAGCTTTTTAGTGAATTCCACAAGAACCTGCACGTGACTGGTAGCCATTTCTGTCAAAATCAGAAAATTTCCTTCAGCACTGAATTCTTCGTTTAACTGTTAAAAATCAAACCAAACAATATCTGTTAATTTTCACCGACCTTCACAATTAGCAGCATAAAATACAAGGACTATTAGACTGAACTGACTATTAAACTGAACTCTTAGTCAAGAGTTCCAACAAACACTGTAATTTGTCTCCAATGTTGTCAAAACCAAGTATTTTGGAAGGCAACATAGAAGTAGACAGTCTCTTACTCTAGAAAATATTTTCAAGCTTCCAGGGTGCTGTCTTTATAGAAAGGAAGCTTAATAGCAAGTCAAATTCAAATCACTGCCTATACTGACAGCAGAAAAAAACAAAGCTCAAATCGGCAACAGTTAGATTTCATCATAAAAGTTTTATTCTAAAGTTGGAAGTTTTTTCTTAACATTTAAGTTTGATAACCAAAGGAGTCTAACTGTTGAGTGAATGGGAGAGATTCTGCCCCACTTCCAGCACGCTTTAACTGTAAGCACACAGTTTGCTCTACTTACTACACCCACTTAATGCTGACTAAAAATATTTTTTGCCTTGTAGTCCTCAGCTTCATTGTCAGTATTTCAAAAATGAATTTGTCAATATACTTACTAGCTTTTTTGACACCTCCTGTGGTATTTGTTGTTTGCTGTATGAATCCATGATATAATCAAGAAGTTTCTGCTGTTCTGGGGTAAATTCTACCTTCTCCTATACTGGCAAAAAAAAAAAAAAAGAAGCCCATCATGAAATGTAGTCATATTAATGACATAATATCTCTTGCTTTAGGCAAAAGCTGTACATCTACTTTTCTCCATTTGGAGACCAAGGAGATAAAAGACTAGTTTGTTTGTCACTGAAGTTTTTATTTTTTATAGAAGTGTGCAGAAGAGATGTATATAATGATTTAAACTGCATAGGTTTGTGTGGGTAATTATCAGAAATGAGGAAATGTTTAGCATATAACTAGGTATGTTTCAGTTTTAATATCACACCTCACTGTATGTGATATATTCCTGACATGYGTACCACAGAAAAAATACTGTGTGGATCTTACAGATGATCTAGGGAGTTTTGAATAAAATTATCAGAACTAAATCTACACTCAAGGTACTTCTTTATTTGGTGGAAGATGGAGTTTTCATTAATACAGATAGCTCCGGAGAGTTTCCAATACTCTTTATTCACTGTGCTAAATGCATTTAACAGATGTGAAACATCACCAGCACTGTATGAACTATTACAAGAATTCTCTTACCCTGYATATTTTAGTTGTAGATGTTACTTGCTTCACATCATGGCCTTCGTTGTCTTCAKTGACTGTCTGATCTGGGGGCTGCTTCATGTTTTTCCGTAACCTTTTTGACTTGCACTGTATCTCTGTTAGGAGACCTAGGACACATAATGCAAGACAAAGAAATTGGATTTATGTATGCCTCAGGCACTGAAGAGGTACATAAACGTGCCCATGAATGCCATTTACACTAAAAACCCCACTTACCTGTGCAGATAATCCCCTGAACGTGTCATTATYGTTGGATGTGACTCTAATGAGACAAGCTAGGTGCACACTATGAGTAGTCTAGCCCACATGGAGATCACTTGCCAAGCAAAATGGTGCTGGTGACCCAGCATCCACACACTGAGCATGTCAGGGGTCTTGATTTGGACCAGCTCTAATTTATTCTTACAGGCAAAAAACACATTAGTCATGGGACTATGGTGGATTGTGCCTTTGGTTTAGTTTCATCMAAGAGAAAACCCTTTCTTGTGCTCCAAGACCTGAACCAAAGTGCAATAAATAGGAACAATTGTAAGAGTGCCATCAAAATAGTGCATTTTTGTTCTGATCAAAAACAGTAATGGAGGTGCAGCTGTTTTTACACAAAGAGCACTGGATATTTTCAATAATCTTTAAGCAATACAACGTCTGTTGTGAAGAATATTTGGAAAGAACACCTGGAAAGGGAGACTCCAGGGCTTTAGCCAGTACTGTGACACTACACAGGTAGACCAACAGCTGAAAATGTAGACTCAGAAGTAACTCACACTGGCAAACATAGATTTAAAATTTATTTATTTAAGAAGTTACCCAGCTGGTCTTGTTATTTTGTGTTTTATTGCATTAGAGGATTGCATAAAGCCCTGGTTTTACTATAGTGTTTCACTTACCCTAATAAAAGAATTTTTACCTTTGTGGTTTGGGATTTTCTGTTTTGTTTATCTTTGTTCTAGACTACCTTTCAGTACCTTGAAGCAGAGAGCATCCTTGTGTGGATGTCATAAAAACTATCCATTTTCTTGTGCTAACAAAATAAAGGATCTATAGGTACCCTACACAGTCTGTGGAAGACAGTCAGAAATCACAAATGAAAAATATACACCTAAGTGTTCATCTAAAAATAAACCTCTCAGCACTGGAATTTGTCTCT
>NW_026623248.1:4163364-4258017 GCF_030028575.1 Malurus melanocephalus | reverse complement strand
TCTTTCTCTCTTTCCTTCACTCAAGTATTCTCCCCATTCTTAATTTTTAAAAATGCAGAGCAGGAAAAGAGGCTCATTCAGTGAATATATGATGTGGAGGCAGATACCATGAAACCACCACTGAATCTCGCTGTGAATGTTTTTAATTTCCTGTTTAAGCCCTATATAAAATAACCTACCTGAACTGCTGAGAGAAGAGGAAATTTACATGATTAAAATAAGACCCATGAATAATACCTTGAAAGGAGGGAATAGGAATGATGGAGATAATAATTGGTATCAAGCCATGTAATTTGCGGTGCCACACAGCACCATAGATTTCTTTCTCTAAATTATTCAGTGAATCCTTTGGTGCTGTTAATGGACTTGTGCTGTTTTCCACCAGCTTAGGATCTGGTCTATTACCTTCCTATGGAAAATTTGCTTTACATTTGTCTTAAGCATTAAGACAGATTTTTGTCATGCTGCTGAGTTTTACTTTGATAGCTCATTCTGGCTCCATTTAACTCAGCTGAAAAACTTATGTGTGAGACAGGACTTCACTTTTTATCTCAGAGGTAGCTAGGTTTCAATGGGTATTAAATTSCAGGAAAAGGGGCAGAACCTGGGTCTTCCCTAAGTAGACATTTCACCCAAGAAACTTGCAGTTTAGACCAAAATGACAGCAAATGACTGAAACTGATGGGCAGTAATTTTGGTCTGTCTGTAGGTTGCGTATAAAGGGCAGGAGACTGTTGAATAGCTGTGCCATAAATATTTATAATACTCTAYCTCCTTGTTCGGGGGAATAAGAAACCACACAGCTTGCAATTACAATCCTACAAAATGAGTAAGTGAAACAAAGTTCAAGGTAACTTTTTATTTCCTAGCCATATTTTTTCAAATAAATGCCCTGTACTACTAGAAGTTTCATGTTTTACTGTCCTAGATTGCCTTTAACTAAAAGCAATTATACTACACACTCCTACTTTAAAGCCATTAAATAGTGCCTTGCCAAACATCCTCATTGCGGTGCATTAGAGCACACTTATGGTTAAGTCATGAGCAACACAAGATACCCTGAGTTTCCATTGCAGAGAGAGAGTCAAATGGCAGCGGCACCCACTGGCTTTTATTTCCTTTATGCCAGTGTGAGAAAATGATAGGCCCCTATAAAAGTTTCATGTGGCCCCAGTCAGTATTATTTACGCTGACCTGTTTTTTTGTCAGCAGTGAGTTGTCGAGTTTTTTCTGCACTGAGTGACTCAAGCTATTTTGAATCCTCAAAATTTTGAAGCAATGGATCAGGGATCAGCTCCACAGGGAGCAGGACGCATTGAGTTCTTCCATGAGAGCAGTGTCTGCTCATATATTTATGTGTTTCACGAGAACATGTCATATCTCAGGATCTTTGCAGCCTGTTCAATTTGCAGAAGATTAATTACATTATGCTGGCAACACCTTCGAAATATTGGTGGAGCTTATTGTTTCTCATATAACCAACAGTTACTATAGCATCT
This sequence comes from Malurus melanocephalus, assembly GCF_030028575.1. Lineage (NCBI taxonomy): Eukaryota > Metazoa > Chordata > Aves > Passeriformes > Maluridae > Malurus > Malurus melanocephalus. The sequence continues at coordinate 4,256,518 of NW_026623248.1, read as the reverse complement.
TCTGATCAGATTGAAGGATAGAAATATATTAAAAAATCCAAGTAGATTAATTTCCTGTATGAACTTAAATTGGTYTCACACATACATGCATGCTAAAGTGATTGGAGCCATCAAGAAAAATAATTTGTAATCCTATTCATGGAAGGTAAAAGATCAGATGTTTATAGAGAGTTCTCAGGAACAAACTCACAAAAATAGTGTAATAACTCAAAGAGGAGCTTTAAACATGTTCAAAATTGCACTCCAATATCCTCATTGTTCTAAGTTATCCAGTTTGAAGCTCAATAAAATTTATAAACTGTCAGTCTGGATAGAATGACTGTTTTAATATGCAACATTATTAAAATCCATCACGTTCATTTCTGGAGACCTGTGTGTCTGAGAGTTCTACCTATGTGCCTACATGTAAGACAGGAAACTCTATGGTGCCATGAGAAAAGCTAACGAGACAATAAAAAAGGGCTAGCCCTCACCAGGCTTTGCCTGATTGCTGGGTGAGGTCTGGGAATATACACTTGGCGAGTCCACAGAAACTTCCTGCTAGCAGCACTCCTGCTCTTCGCTTGAAAATGGCATTGTTCATGTGCCAAAACTTGGACTTGGCTAGCAAGAACTTGGCAAGGGGAGCCCCAGAAAGAGTAGGAAAGGAAAGCACCAGGATTTTCCTTCTCTGTCTTTCATAACACTGCAAATCCCTRACTCCTGGGGAGTCTCCCACAGACTCACTTCCCCTGACTGCTTCTCCTTCCCACTCAAGCAGCATAATAGCTGTCACCCAGTGCAGGACAGAGCTTTCCTCACCGTTTGCTCAGCTCCTATGCCATCTCATTTCTGCCCACCCATGAAATCCTATTGCTTAAAAAAGTGCATTTGTCTTTTTCAACAGGGTTTGATGCACAGGCATGGCATCTTCTTTAATACACCTTCCACCTGCCAAATGGTATTTTCTATAGTTTTATTATGAAAACCAGACTACTCAAGCAAATACAGTATTTAGTGCACACCCTGACCAGATGATGCAAATACCTGTATACATACATTCAGCCAACATGCCCATTTGYTTGCATTTCCTCAGACGGCACTCCTGGCATTTTCTCCTCATGTACATGTCCATCTCACAGTTGCCTCCATTTTTACACTTGTACACTGCGTTTTTTGTGATGCTTCTTCTGAAGAACCCTGCACAAAACAACAGTGATGTAGATGAAAGAGAGCACTCAGAAGCAAAGTTGTCAAGTTGAAGAGCACCTCCATCTGCTCTGRACTTTCTGAATGACACGTGTTCTGCCAGATCATCAGTTTCTTCTGTGCCTGGATGACTACATTCTTGACACTTGTACTGACAACTTTTTCCAAGTMATATAATTTAATAAATGAACCCAAACACTAGGCATTAGTCCAAGGTAAAGTCCTGGAATTGTGAATGTTGGGAAAATTCAGCCCAAAATCTGAAATCTGCCAGTAGCAGGCTAAGCACCATCACTAGAGCCGTAGGGTGATACCATACAAATAGCCACTGAAAACAATATGAGTCTGTTAAGTCTCTTGAGGTACAGAATGTACAGAAAGAGAGCTGAGTAACTCATCATCCTTCCCCAGCTCCTGGGAGCAGCAGAAGCTCCACATACTRGTCTGCTCACCACCTCCAAATTTAATAAGGAAGCTGCGTTGTATCTGCCTATTGTGCACGTGGCCTCCACACCTGTTTACAAGATATTCCAGCCTTATTCACTAAGTTTAGTCCACTTGATGAGTTGTCACCTAATTTCACCTGCACAGGCAGTTCTACTGGAATCATCACTGGATTCACTCAGAAACTGCAYAGCTATCACTGCAAACTGCAACTGATACAAGAAATTGAGAGGACCTTCAGTCTGTCCAAATCTCCTGTTTGGCTGCTCCCTAGCACATCTGTGATAGTGGCACTGTGGGAAAAACATGGGGTGCGCAAGATACTAAATGTGATTAAATAAGAGTCATCACAAAGCAACAGAACCTTTGCTGTCAAAGTTTCCTGAATTTTTAGTATTGCTCACTCTGCCATTTCAATCTTCTTACATTGCCCTTCATAGGACAGAGACTATTCAGCATCTGCTACAGTGGGAATCAGTCTTCCTCCCCATGTGAGGGCAAGTTTCTGAAATAAACTCCTGGGAAAGCTTATTCTGAAATAAACTCCTGCTGTCACCTCACTGATTTATACTGCACTTCAAACTAGGGCTCCATGTGCATTTATATTAACCAAACCTATTAAAAAAGCTTTTGCTTTCTTATCACCACTGCCTGGCACAATAAAGCTATTGTTTTCCAACATGGCACTCTGATGCTTTGAAAGAGGGACCAGATAAGATCCAGGCTCCCATACTCAAATATTGGAGCAAATTCAGTTGAGAATCTGAAGTATTTTCTGTGTGTTTGCAGAATTGTACATTGTCAGACGATWATTTCCCAAATTTGACCCATGGTTTTATAGTTGCCTAATCTCTTCCAAGCACCCGTGTGTAGCAACCAGTAAAAYAATTCCACTACCTGGTCACAAAAAAATCTGGCATTTCTCTGAATCTTCAGTAATTCCTGCTTGAAATCTTTTCCATGCTGTCTGTTTTTTTGGCTGCTTTTCAAACAAATGCAGYTGACTGGCATCAGTCTCTTTTGAAATGCAGATTATTTAGAACCTCCAGAAGCCCCAGGCGTTGTTTTTATTCATCACTCTCATGCTATTAATACATTACCATTTACTGCTCAGGGAAATGAAAAAAGGCCTGGATTTAAGCTGTAAGTTCTCACTGTCCGTTAAAGGCAATTGCATCTGCTTTATATAATTTATAATTTTATTCGTTTATTTTATGTTCTATTATATGACATGTTAATTACTAGTCAAAGCTGAAAAGCTCTGCACTAATATTTATTCTAAGACCCATTGAYGACTTTATCAGTCCACCTATCCCCAAGGTGTGCATTTACTTCTTCATGGAGAAAGAAAGAAAAAGAACTTTAGTAAATTATCTTGTTAAGACACACAAGAATGTAAAAGATAATGCAAAAACATGGACAAAAGCCAGGAACCAACAAGATTCAAGTAGTCAAATACTTTCTCTGGAAAACAAAGATTTTGAAAAACTGAAATTATGTGAAATGAAAAGTGCAGKTTTTTTGGGKTTTTTTTGCGGGGGGCGAAAGTAGTTTTAATCCTACTCTTTCTTCGCGGTTCTTTTTTTTCTTGTGAAGTTACTCKTGAATCACTGTCTTCTTGAACAGACTTCTTCATAATTAATTTTGAAATTAGCTTTTKATATTAATGAAACACCTATATATATTATTTGCTTCTAATTCAAAATGAACTGAAACTGCCAGAAATACTTAYATGTGAGTTTCTATAACAGGAGGAGTTTTAAATTTAAAGATAAGTCGGGAATGGCATGTTAACAAAGGGTTAGTAACCCCAAAAGCTGAAGGTTTTTCTGGCACAGTCTAACTTTCATCTGATCTTGCCAAATCACAAAAACCACATATTGGCTGGGAATGTTGAATTTGCTTTGTTCTCAGATAGTCATGAATACGATTAATTATGGTTGAGCTGCTCCAATGTTACTGATGCTGATTTTTTCTTACAGAAATTATGAAAATTGAAGGAGAACAGTTGTAAAAAGTGTAGATGAAAGCTTTGGAAATATCTGTTTGGCATCCTGATGGGTTTTAAATGTAAACATCTTCGAAGTTCACAATGGCTAACAAAGCACCTGCTCCTCTCTGTCAGACTACAAAGGCATCCTCCAGCATTCCTTTGCCCCATGCCCCTGTGGTGGGTGTTAGTGTGAGGAGAGGATTAAAGCARGACCCTTCTTTGCAACAAGAATTCTGGTGCAGTGTGAGACACTTCGAGAAGTACAGGGGCGGTTTGAGTACTGTAAAAGCTCCTACTGCAAGTCTGCATGGAGGGAATGTGTATGACCCTCATMGAGTCATAGAATGSTTTGGCTTGAAAGACACCTCAAAGATGGGGTTTTTTTYGTTTCAGCAGAACTTATTCTGTGGCTTTATTAAATGAGCACAACAGTATGTCACACTGGTTCTGTAGCATCTGGCAGTGGCTCTTAAAACCCAGCACCACTACAAAGGCTGAGGCTGTACCAGAATGACTTTGATGTCTGCCTGCAAAGATTGTTTTAGAAATGGTCTCTGCAGTAGCTAGTTTAAACACAGTGCATTGCTCCTTGTGGTGTAAATGTTATGTAAAATATTAATAAAACAGTTCATACATATTTGTTAAGGGAGGGTAATGTATTTATATATACATCAGTGTATACTCCTGCCAATATCTTCAGATGAATATTCTCATGAGGGACAGTAGATAGGATCTTAATATTGTTCCATCTTCCCAAGAAAGAAAACARAAAAGAATGGAAGGTGCTCCTGARTACATTATCCAAGAAAGGAATTTTTTCAAAAAATCAACATATTCATCATGGAGGATTGAAAGCTTCTTTCTTTGAATAAGAACGTGCACTGCATCAATGGAGCTGGGGTGCTGCAAGCTGAACTCGAGTCCTAAAGAAAGGGATCTGCATATTATTTTGGACACAAACTGAGCATTAATTAACAGTCTTGCTGCCAAAAAGAAGGGATAATCTCATACTGGGGTGCAAGACACAGACACATGAGGTAGTTTTTCTTCTGCACTGATAAGAGCACAACTTAAGTATGAGCCTAATTTTGGTCTCCATGCTTTGAAGTAATCTATACCCATGTGAAAAATTACCAGATAACAAGAATGATCAGAGAACTAAAAAACATAATGTCTGCTTTACCTTGTTAGAATTACTGTCCTCAGCACATCTCTTTACTGAATCAGCTGGTACTTTAGTCACCTCTAAAGTTTATTGTGGAAACAGAATCCACATCTTTAAATAATTCAACTTTTACTATGTTTGATCAAGAGTACTATTCTTTGTAATTGATGTTGCAGTCATGAAACAGAACAAAAACATAAAACAGATTATCCCAATAAAGCAGTAAAATTATGGTTACATAGAGTGATTCAAATGCATCAGTAGGAAAGTGGATGCACATTTCCTTTCATCATGGGTTTTAGTCTGAATATTTACCTGATAGCTTTAACCTCTCCTCTAGAAACATTCTATTCAAATTTCAAAGCTTGTAATTTTAAGTCTTTGGAATTTCCTAAGACATTTAATACTAAAGCTACTAAAGAGTAAGAACATCTTACTGACAGAATAAATGCATCTTTATTTGGAAGATTTACTTCAAAACTGATTTCAATCTGGTTTATAATGACAGCATTCATATGAATTAATTAACAGCTTTTGACTTGGAGACTGTTCCTCAGCCAGCAGAAAGAAATTAATCTCTTATTTATTGGAATTATTGAGATAAACTGTGRGAGCCTTGTCTCTATTCATGTTTTGAGAGCTTGACCTGTGTGGTCTGTTGCTTCCTCACAGATGATTTTGAGATAGATAAATCAAAAGCCCCAAATTAGRTCAAGGTCCACTCTCTATGACAGGGAATTTCACATTAAGAGATTTTAGTAATTCAGTAGCGACCATATTTCAGTCTTTACCCATAAAACAGAAATGTTAATGAAATATTTATTCACAGAACTGAATGAAAAACTGGGGCACTATTTTTCTGGCTGTAATGTACCTCAGCCCTGTCACAGATCTATTATACCTCTTTAGGTATAATGTTGATGTAATTTCTCTACTAAAATATCTGGTAATCATGTTTACCATAATGGCAATGATTTTTTATACCACATTTATCCTGATAATAACATCTGAATTATKTTCTTCTAAGAAGAAAGATATTTGTCCTACAGATAAAAACCTTCTTCCTGAAGAAGCTCCCTCCCTAGGGATAGGAGCTATCCTTACAAGAGAGTATAGTGCTAAGAATTCTTTCTTTTCACAAACCTGAAGAYAGCCATCACATTCTTTGGGAGCTAGGGGGAAGAGATTCCCTGGGAGCAGCCTGCAGGTGGGGGCTGACAGTTTTCACTTCCCTTCAATGCACTCTGCAGGAGGCTCTTGGGCTGGTTTTACAGCTATTTTCTAGGGCAGCCCACCACTCAGCTCGCAGAGGCTTCCATGAGTGTGATCCTCCCACAGGCAGAGAATGGCATGAACAGCTCCCACAGTCTCCACAGAAAAGCTGACTTTAGTTTACACAAAACTAATGGCCCTCAAGAGCCCTAGGTTGGCTACTACACTGTGTAACCACAGGACAATGGTAGAAGACACTGCCAGTCTGTCTTGGGGAAAATATGGGCACACAGGATCTATGTAAATCTCTAAGATGTTCAGTGATTTGGATAAAAAAAAAAAAAAAAAAAAAAAAAAAAAAAAACCAAAAAAAAAAAAAAAAAAAAAAAAAAAAAAAAAAAGCTTCTGTTCCTATCATCTGAATTGCATTCTGCAATTGATTTCATCTTACCTTTGCATCCTTCACAAGTGAGGGCATTGTAGTGGTACCCAGAGGCTTTGTCACCACAGACCACACAGAGCTCTTCTCCTTTCACTCTTCCTGTGGAGTGACCCAGTCTAGGCTTTTTGGCTGCAGGAATATCCATTATCTCTGTCTCTCTTGTGAAAAAGGTCTCTGAGGGTAACCTCCTGAGTTCATACATCCCAGGGGAATACCATTCCTCGTGCTGCRGAGGGTAGAAGCCTAGGTTGGGGTAATAAGGTGGCGATGAGATCTGAGGCTGGACTTGGGGAAATGGCACATTGTTGTACTGTGCATAAGGTGACACATCTGCCTCTTGCACTGGAGAACTCATTGGTTCTGAAAGGACACCTGGAAAATAATAATGCAAAACCAATTTCTATTACTACCATGAAATTGCAATCATCAGAGAAGTTTCCACTTCCAGACATCTATCTCAAAAACCAGGCAGAAAGACTGCATTATCTAAACTCAGATTTGCTACACAAATGCACTGCAAAAAGTTTTTAAAATAATTTATTCATTCTCAGACACTCCTTTATAATTGATGGAAATGTCCAGCACTGGCAGTTRCATCAAAAAAATCTTGAAAAATATTGTGCAGGTAATCATGTAATTGTTCAGTTTACAAGAAAGAGCAATCCACACCCCAGGGAAGCTAGCAACCCAAATTAGGCTTTAAAGCAGAATAGAAGAAATCCAAACAAATGGCAAAACCCCATGTCATTTGTGAAAGCTAAATCAAGACTCAAACATCATGTTAATTTGTTTTTAATTCTGAATGAATACATCATGACAGCAAAAAAMTGCACTAGGGAAAAATGACAAGGATGAGGCTTAATTAGAAGACTAAAAACATGAAATAAATCAAGAAGAGCCTAAAACAGGAAGGTAAAGTTACCATGGAAGAACAAGGAAGATACTCCTAATACAAGGGGTGAAATGCAGCCCCTTCACCGCCCAGCCTCCAGTGGCCAGTCAGCCTCTACAGGCTGCTCCCCAGCCTCTACAAGCCTGTTCCTTTCGGTGCAGCTGTGGGGTTCTCATGGGAAGCACCTCTGTAAACCAGCATTAATCACCTCAGAGCCAGCAACAGACCTGGCAGAGGTACAAGGAGTGGCAACCTTTCCTGTCAGGATCAGCACGGTATCTGGCAGTTGCCTTGACCTTGCTCATTAAATGGTGTATTAAAAACTGCGAACAACTGAACTCTCATCTCTTTTCTGTATTCCAGGCACAACAAYATCTAGCAGTTCCTGGATGGTGTAGCTAAAATCAAGCCCATTTCAAACAACTGAAAAGCTGAAATTAAAAGTTCTTTGCAAACTTTTTCTTATTTTCTGTTGGAGAGAGCCACCTCTTGCTGTTTCGTGAAAACACTGACTCAATTCCTTTAATAGTTCCAAGAAGAGAGTCTGAGAAAAATAGTGCATATTTCCAGGAAGATGACCCATCCACTTTTATTTAAGTCAACAGCAGTATTTACAAGGAAATCATAGATTTATGTTCATTGGTGACCATCACTTAACAATGCTTCAGAAGAACTCCAAAAACCATTTTTTGCTGACATAAAATTGGTCAYAGACACATGTCCTTCTTTTGAGAGGAATCAGAAACAATGAAGAAATGCTAACAGTGAGAAAAGGAAACATCTCTAATGACAAAAATAATTAAAATCTGTAGTGGGGGATCCTTCCCTCTCTGTCCCACTTCGGTGAGTGCCAGAAAGTAACSCTTTAATTTCACCTACTTTTTCCTTTCAAGGTCTCATTCTCTTGCTCTGCAGCTTTCTGCCCTTCCCACTTTACCATGCTGCAGAAGCCATTCAAGTGTTTTGAATTTGTATGGTCACTCTATTATTTGCCACAGCACGCCTTTGCCAACARCAGCTGTTGAGGTCCCGGTTCCAGAATAACCAGCAAGATGTGTGTCTGGGAAAACGTGGCACAAAACTGAATGAGAATAATGGTGCTRTTTATTACTAGCAATGAATTTCATTATGGTTGCATTTTGGTGCTCCAGAAGTGATCAGGGCACCAAGTGCTGCATTGGCAGACGCAGAAGGCACTCCCCACACCCAAGGTTGTGCTGTTTAAACAACAGTATAGATATACAGAGGGCATCTGGGGACTCCATGAAAGCCTGGAAGAGAGGTTACAGCTTCGTGCATCGATGCAAACTGTCACTGGTACCTGCCAGCCACAGTGGTGACAAAACAAGTAAATGATTTGACATCCAGTATAGGTTTAATGAGTCGTAGGTCCTTAGCTATATTTACCATTTGTTGAGACTGCTGCTCATTAAGACTGGTCAAGGTATGTCAGGTACAAAAGCTGGTGTTAATTGTGGGATATGCAATCATTTAGTCTCTCTTTGGAAAGGAATCTGCTCACCATGGAAACCTAAGTTTTCATTTKCTGGTTAGTAACCAGTTAATTGATTTTGTAAAAGGAAAGTGGGACAATACCAAAAGGAAAAGGAAGAAACAGTTGATTGTTAGCTTTCTGCCATCCACAGGAAACTCCACAAACCCTGTATACCAGCCTCTTGAACTGCTTGGGACTCTGAARGTGCAAGAGTGGAAGGCAATGTTCCTTCCATATGAAAAAAATCTCAGGGCTGGTTAAAAATCTCAGAGCTGCAGCRCATCCTGAAACAATACTGGATGTTTGTTTAAACCACTGTAGAGCTATTTGGGTTAAAACCACAATCATTAATTCTACTTTGCTTCCAAAGGAAACAAAAAAATATGAGTCTTAATGCATGAAGATAAATATGGGGGGAAAGCCAAACAGTCTGTATCACCTCCTTTTTTCTTCTGTATCCAACACAGAGTTAGACAATTTAGCTGAACTGAATCCATGCTTAGATCAATGGAAGGGAAAAGGAAGAGCAGATGAGGTTGAGAGAGAGTGAGAAAACATGGTTTTGTTTTACATAAAAGAGACTTACAGCTAAAACTCTAGGAAATGCTTAAAGACCAGTCTGATTTTTAGAGATCATTACRTTGCAACTATGCACGTTTTCCCACTTTTGTTTGAAATTTTGAGGGGTTTTGTTTTACTTTGGCTTGCTTTTTTTTTTTACATAGACCTGAACATGATGTACCTGTGTACCTGTACATGAGAGTCTAGACAAAATAATTTCTTATCACAAAAGAAAAGTAATCTTATCTTCCCAAGCGGAATGTGCATAAGCTTTTCACCAGACATRTATATTAGCAGAAGTCTGGGATGGACTGGTCTCATGAAACCAAAGCATGAGCAACCCAGTGAAATCATGGAAGTTGCAGTAGTATAAGCAACTCAAATCAGTAGTATAAGCATATATACTATGAAATTAGGAATGAGCTCACTGGACTACACCAGTATTTTATTTGTSAGGTCCTAAATGTTTTGAAATTTTTATCTGTTTTTTTTCTTTTGGAAGCATACCTTTATTTTTAAGGAAAAACTATTTAAGCACACACAAATGTTATGTTACTTACAGTTGCAGATTTTTTTGATTTGCAAATCTTGYGTTTTGCAAATAAGTGTGTTTCAAAGAAAACCTTTTACAAAAATATGCAAAGCTTCCTAAAAGCAAAGTGAAACCTTCACATGCATGTGATYTTTGTTTTACAATTACTTTTTCTAATTGCAACTGAAATTTATTAGAGAGTTTTACTTTTGTTACTTTAAATTTTACACGGAATATTTTACATCAAACTTGAAAAAAATATTTGACTTGTAGAAACAATAGATAATTTTTCCTTGCAGGAATAAAGAAACTGATTTCAGTTTGCAGAATTATGCTGAGTTTTTCTATCACTAAAGGTGATTTTACACAGAACATTATAGAAATTATGAGATCACATTTTAATGTAAAAGTTATTGTTCCAGTAATATAAAACTAAACAAAGAGAAATAAATTCTAAGTGGATCTAAAATACGAACCCCTGTCTCTCCTTTGTTATTCATGAAAGAACATAAAAAGTAATGATATYCAGAGATAGGTAATTCGGAAACCAGGGCATAGCCATTCACAATCTTGATTTAGTTCCAAATTAATTATTTGCATATCTTTTAAAGATCACTTGGTTTAAAAAACCCGCTAGCATCCTACAATTCCAAGGAAGAGTGTAAGAACAGATAACAAAAAAATCCAAGCAAGAGTACGGCAACATCCTACCTCAGGCTGTGTTCAGTCTGACCATTTCTTGACGAAAAATACTCTCCTTAAGGTGTCCAGTCCTCCTTTCCCTCTCTTTATTCTTTTTYACCTCCTAAAGTCTATATATACATAAAACTTTATTCTTAATTCTTAATTCTGCTTTGTCTCTATCCTGTTGACTTCTTTACTGTGGGAACTTTCTTTAAGATTAGAAAGGAGTGACACAGAGCAGAGGTTATATAGTTTACTAATTAACTTCATTACGAGAAACTTGTTTGTAAATGCCGGAAACAATGTCYGCTCCCTGTGTGGATTTACCTGGATAAAATTTGAAGTGATGCCTCCAAATAGCCTAGCCATTCTATTTTGGTACCAATTGTGATTTAGTTACAACAAAATTTTTTATCAATAAATATTTGGTAAGGTCAGATGATTCTGTGCAATTAAATAACCACTTCAGTATCACAGRAAGTATGCTTTTTAAGCACAGAAATGTTACATTCTCAAAAAAAGGCCAAAGTGCTCAGACCAGACTGGACTGACAAGATAGAATGGTTTGGATTGGAAAAGACCTTAAAGATCATCTAGTTCCAAACCCCCTGAAACAGGCAGGGAYGCCTTCCGCTTGAACAGGTTGCTCAAAGTCCCATCCAATCTGTCCTTCTCATTAAWTTTTTTACTCACATTGCCACTCTGTTTGATTTGACTCTCTTCATAATTATAATGCATCCCAGAACAGATTTTCTGTTTTAATTTGTGTTGGTTTGTTTTGTTTGATTTGGGGGCCAGTTATGAGCCTAATTATCTTCTCTGCAGGGAAGAAGCCAGATGTTGCATCAACTGCCAGGTGGTGCTACAGACAAGTAGTTATTTAACATCTCRTATGATCTTGAAGCTGTTTAATCAGTTTGGACATTTGACCCTATTACCTTTTTTATTACTGTTTTATTATTATTATAAAATATATTTTAAAAAAAACATAGCCAGAAAAAATGCAGCTTTGCCTAAAAGGACTCGCTTTTTAAAGTCTTCTTAGGCACTGTTCTATGCCTATAACAATTTTCAATGGCATTTTGTTGCCCTTTAAGAAGTTTAGACATATTTCTTTCTTTATTCCCTTTGTTACATGTCATTTTTTTCTTATTYTTCCTCATCCTTTTCAACACAGCTTTTAAGGGTGTTCATTCCCCACCAAAACTTATTTCCCAGCTGGGGACATTTATAATGAGGGTAACATTTATTGTCTTGTTATATTTTCATTTCACATTAGAAGAAAACATTTTCAAGCAATCAAAAATATTTAAAATATGCCTTCATTCAAAATAAGCATGTAATAGTACAGAATTATCTTTTCAGGTTCTTAGAAACAGTTCCATTTCTGATATTTGAGGTTTCACACTTAGTATCTTGCATACCACTAACTTCTGTATAAGGTGCCTTTCACAGAAAATAGGATGGAGCTAGTACTTTAGAGGCCTGCTGCTTACTTATCATAGAAATTAGTTTGAGGGGGAGGTTGTATATATTTCAGGTGCCWTACAAATGTATAACCTTACCCCCACACATATAAGATTCAAAGGAGAGTTTTTTTTGTGTCTGAAAATTGGTTCAGTCCCTTGTGATAACAGATGGGTGATGTCCATGGGAAGAAATAAGCTGATAGAGATKTAGGTATTTAACACATGTATTGTCTCTAATATGAAAAACTTTCAAAGGCAATTGAAAGATGTTATCAAATACTTTTTTGCGATGGTCTTGCTGAATTGCCAAGCCTTAGAGCAAGGCCAAGAATTCTCTGCTAATGCACTTCAGCATGTTCTAGGTGACAGCTTGTGTCCAACCAGTTTGGAGTGAGGTGGAGGAGCTCAGATCTGTCCATGTCACTCATGGTAGAAGTGTCCACARAATAAGTTAATGACTCTAAAGTGAACTTTCAAATTCTTTAAAGGACATCATAATTCAAGTTCTAAATTACAGAGGTTAAAAAATGAAGGTTGATAGGTGTCCTGCTTTCTCTCAGATCAGGATATGAAACTGGGCTGGTCTTCACACAGCTGACCCTGTTCAGTACAATGAGACTTGTAAAATAAAAACAGGKTTTGACTGACTCTCCTCAGCAGGACAGGTCCTATGGAGACCTACACACCTCTGGCATTTCTTGTCATCMAGAGTCCATTTCCCTCAGTGGGAAAACCAGAGCCCCAAGAAAGCTAAAGTTGATCTTGCATGTATCAAGATCATTTGTATCAATTGTATCATTTTATATATTTGGTTTTGGCTGCTTCTTCAAAGATATCTTTTCTGTAAAGAGATCTGGGATGCTCCTAAATCACCTGAGTAGGAAGTTAGAAAAGGAAAAGCAGTTTTGCAGGAAGACAAGGTAGAACTTCACTTTAAMTAAATTAAAGATCATTCCTCATTTGCATTTTAAGGCAATTTTTCAATAGAGGCAAGTTATGAGTCCCTTTTCCCRTGGACTCATAATTGCAGAAGTTAAMAACTATAGATAGAACACATKRKCTCCAAAGACAYACAGAGATGCTTTACCTTAGATATATAATGTTAAAATAGCAGCATACAATTTTCAACTCCTGAAAGGTAGAAAACCTTTCTTCTAAAGCCCACTGCAACTAGAAGTCTTGAGGCCAAGTATGTAGMAGTGCCCTGGAATTACCATGGTGATGAGGTTCAAAGCACAAGCAACTCGGAACTGGCAACATTTTTTAAAGACTTGAACCTGAAGCTAATGTTGTGAGATGCAATTAGATTTGTTTTTGAACATCTAAGAACGCTTTCCCTGTAGACTGTATAAAGCATAATGAAAAGAAAATGTATTTCCAAGGGTTTTTTTACAGAATGCAAGTGCACATCTTTGAATAAAGGAGACTGGCTTGTATAAAGGCTAATATTTGTAACACAGCAATTTTTAACTTGTGAGCTTCAATGTATGAGAAGACCTAAAAGAAACATGCATTATAAGAACCATCTAAAAGAAAAGCTTTCTTCCTGTTTTCTGGAGTACAAAAGTCACTTTCTGCCAAAACTGAATGTCAAAAAAATGCAAKTAATTTACAAAGATAAAATATTGWGAGGCAAAACCATYTCCTAYGAGTGTTTSRAAGACATGGAGTCATATTTTCAMAATGAATAACTTTCGCYGTGGACTCARTTGCATATTATTTCTGACAAGCTTTTTTCAAGCTATAAAARCAAAAAACACACCACATTAGAGTGACACCCACAAAACAAAAGTCAGCTTAAGTGAAACACAGCAGGAGGRATAAGTTTCCTTCCTAATGGGACCAACCCCTGATTCAACTCCTTAATACATTATTTCTTTCTGTTACRGAAATGTCAGTTTGAATTAAATCTCCATTTTGCTAAGCTCTGAACACCTATAAATGAGAGCCACAATTCCTCTTCTGAAAGCTTCAGCATTTATAAGATTTCCCTTTGGAGGGAAAATGTTTTACATTAATATTCTTCCTTGTATTTTCAAGCTTACTCTTTAAAAATAATGAAATAATTTATGAAAAAGTAGATACTGAGGGAAATTCCTTGCAAAAAATCTGAAGTAGCCCAGATATGCAGGAATTTTAAAAGATGACTGGGTATAAAATTTGGCAGCCTGGATTTGAGCATCATTCTCCTCTCTGTGTATCATAATACCGGAATTAAAAGGTAGCACAGAAGTARTTTAGCTGTTTGCATGTACTTTTTTAACAACTCCAAAATACTTTGCCCACCAAACCGCAACACAAAGAGGGATAAAACCCAGTAGCACAAAATAGTGGAATGGGTTCTGCTTATCATTAGTGATCATGCTTTAGTTTAGCTGTATAGAGCCAGCACACTGCAAGTGGTCTGAGTTGTAGAGATGTTCCTGAYTTGTAGGAGCTCTACAGCTGGAGGGGCTCTGTGTGTCAGTCCTTCCTTGAATGCCCCAGGCACTATTCTTGTTTCAGACAGATGAAACTGGAGTGTGTGCAGTTTTTCCAGCACTCAAAAAGGCAGAATTCTGGTCTTATTTGAACTGCAAACTTCTGAAGTGGATTTTGTGACAGTCTGTATTGTGTGTGAGACCCTCAATCACATTATCATGTTACTCAATCAAGAACCCACTCTGCTSTCAAATGAAAGCCTAAAAAAAATTTATTCCCTTTTTTTTTCTTAAGAGTGCATGAGCTTACCCATGCTTATAAAATATTGACCAAGAATTTTTCACTCATTAACAAACCTATGCCTAGCCTTGAAAAATTCAGTGGAACTGGAGCAAGAATAATCTTCAGCCTGTTTTATAAATCTTTTTATGCACTGAAGTTAATAAGTTTTTAATGCTTTTAATAAGAGAAAGATTTTAATTTAKGTGAAATTACTTTGCATAATACACTAATTTGCATAATATGGCAATGCAAATACATTGCACTATAATTTTGTTACAAATTAACTGCAAATATATCTACTCAACTTGATTTAAATGAYTTTCATGAAGATAGCATCCAGCCTATATAAAAAGGTCTGTCTTTGCCAATTGGCCTCCAGTATTAGAAGAGTGTTACAAAAACAACCTACAGGTTCTGCTATGAGCAATAATGAGAGCAATAGTGTGCAGGATTACGTTAACACCACAGATCTATTGTTTGTTGTTCCCTTCATTAAGTATTGAAGATTCAAGAAGTTTGGCACATTCCAGCCACATGTCCTTGATTTGAAACTTCAGTGCATTTTCTTCTAGGTTTCTGAGTAAAGGACAGCTTGCCATTTCAACCTGTTTTGGTGACTTACCAAACAAATGAGGACCTTCAGGGAGAGGAAATCCACCAGCAGCGGCTAGCTGATGATGTCCTATTAAATTCATTTCCGATCCCATTTATTCTTCAGTTCAGGAGGAATATGCTGATTAAAAAGGAGGTTKAAAAGAGACCCTGAAACACATTAAGCAAAAAGAATATTTGAAACAAGTTAACCAACTTTTGTGTACCTAGTGTAAGGCAGGATGCAGGAGGTTGTTTCAATATTTGCTCTAACAAAAGCTGCCTTGAAGTTACAATACCTAATTCAGCTTTTAAATAAAATGCTACGTCTAGCCTGTTTGTTTTCCCCTTGCTGTCGCATATTATAATTGCCATCTTTCTATTCATTTTAAATTAATGGCGGTTTATGCCCAAATTTATTCAAACATTCAGACTGAAGTGCTGTCCTGACCTCCTGAGGGCATGCTGCCCAGCCCSATTTCCATGCAATACCAATTGTTTGCATTATCTTTTCACCATCCTTTCATCATTGCATTGCTTTCACTTACAGAAAAAGTGTAAGTTTATGGTCAGATCAGAAGAACACAGGCAGGAAACCTGAGTTTAATTTCCAAGAACCGGCTCTTTATCTYGCCTTCAGTAATTACTGAACAAGATAAATGGTGGCAAACAGGGCAAGCCAAGCCTTGTTCTGATAACCAGGCTCAGCCATCCACTCTCTCTGTGTCTCAAGCAGCCACATGACTCTCCCCTGGGGAGGCTGAAGAGGTGTGAAAGGGGGTCCCTTGCCCAGCTCATGTGAGTGGAGTGGGGCAGCTCCAGACTGCATTGAGGCAGAACCATCAGCAAACAGAACATAGAGCTTACACAAGGAGATGTCTCAAGGGCTTACACAGACACCAAGATGATTCTGCACAAAGTTGACAGCAATCTGTTTTCCTTTGTTCTATAGTCTTAAATCTTCATTTGGTTTTATTACCGTGGGACTGTCCCTGGGACTGCATTTCCACTCACTGAAGGCATTTGAGAGTCACAGCCCAGTCTGCTTCCCAGTGAGTGCTCGGCATGTTTCTGGAGCAGAAATTAAGTCATCTGACAAAAACGTGAATGCTGCAGGAGGCCYCAGTGCTGAGCAGACTGGGAAGTAGCTTGTGAGAGTGGCAAGCACACTCTGTAATTATATTCAGATTTGCCCATAAGGATTCATTAAGTTCTTTCTTAACAGAGGCCCTTTAATTAKACAGATGCATTTTAAACGTCTGCCCACAAATAATTTAAACAGTTTACTTAGAAATGTCAAAAGCTRCTTGTATCACAGACCAGATGGGTTCTTGTGGCAAGTGACATGTAAACACAGAGTCTCAAATCAAGCACAGAAACACAGATTTGCAACAGCAGAGAAACTCCATGTGTCTTGGATGGGGTTTAGCAGCCAGCCCAGCAACCCCACTCCGTCCACATTTTCTTCCAACCATTTTACTGCCTTGCTGCCTCATTTGCCAGGGAAGTTATCTGCTGAAATCAAGAGCTGGGGCTACCCRCATGGTTCTAAGATCTTAAAACTTCTGGCAGACAATTTTCTCATTAAATACCCATGACAAACCCTAGGGATGGGATTCTTCTGACAGCCCATTCCAAGTGTCCTGTGATGGGAGAAGACAGCAGCACAATCAGGATCCTTACAATGGCCAGCAAGAGAAACATCAAATTGAGGTGTTTTCAGAGGGGCTACTGAATGTTTCTCTGGATTTTCTCGTTGAAGACCAGAGAAGAGAAGCCATCAGCACCTTCACCTCATGTCCAAGCCCTTTAACATCCTCCTTCCAGCCCATGAGAGTGCAGCCCTTAGAGTTCCTTGCAGGATCAATTCTCCTTGCAGTCAGACCTGAAGACTCTGTTCCACCACTAATACTACTTCTCATGTTTCCTCCTCAGMCCCTGTTTGAGGGTCTGCAACACCTAACAGCAGCATTGGGATTGTGAATTTCTGCATGTTCATGCAGAGCCTAGAATTTATTTTTTTTAGGAAATGTTGGAAATTATATCAAAATACTTTAAATACARTACCAAGAAGATATCTATACAAAGTATTTGCTCTCATTTGGTATTTTATATCTATACAAACTATTTTGCACTCAGATTTGGTCTGATTTTGAATGCATAACTTCTTAGCCTATAAGGTATATATCCTGCATCCTAATAATTCGTGCTGCAAATAAAGAAGAAAGCAGGCAAGCCACGCTTTCAAATGCTTGTAAAGTGTCTGTTTTTACAGCCCCTTTGATATGTCTATAAACTTCCTTCGCATTTCATTGAGGCTGTTCCATTTTTAACATATCATTGTAATGCCTCTTTAAGCTCAAGATGGACTCSTTAGAATCTATTATTCTTTACATACCCACACAATAAGACCCAACTCTCATGTTATTAATACTGTCTTGTTTATAGTAACAACCTTGAGCACATATTTGTAATAATCTGCACTACTCTAGGACATCACAGGTTTTGTAGCTCTAGGCCTCCTGCCACATATTTTTGGCCTGGATGGATTCGGTTAAAGACAAATGTTCATGATGATTTTACAGTTCTTACCATGTTAATACTTCATTTTCTTTAATATATCAAGCTGATATAGACCATTTACTAAATTTCATGGAAGAGATTACTCCCATCTTCTTGCTATTTCTACAAGGCCCCATAAAAAAAGACTGGAAATATGCTTTCCATTGCATGTAGCTTTACTGCTGTGAATTTCACTGAACACCAAATTCTTCATTAAACACTGATTGACATTTGGCTTTGATTTGCTTCTGAGTCCAGCCTGCTGTGAGCTATCTAACCTATATTAGATTTATCCATATAATTAATTTCACATGCATTTAAAATCAGCAGTTTCTGATTTCCAACTCTAAGACCTGCACTAGGTACATAGTATAGAGCATTTAATTAAGCAATGCTTACTCCACACATTGTTCAGTTCTGGGAAGTAATATAGGTCACTATATCGGATTGATACTCCATCCTGAGGTGTAACAATAAAAATAAAAAGTGTACAGTATGTAAAAGCTGAAATAAAGGCAATAGAAGAACAGGAAACTAATAATGCTTTCTAAAATAAGAGCTCCTCAAGAGAAGAAATATGGGATAAATTAGAAAGCTTATTTTTCCAAATAATTATTTTAGTTAATTTTTTAAATAAAAATGCTTACTCTACCACCTTTGGAGATGATTTTCATRGGCCAAAATTATACAGCAAAGAAAAGCAGAGATCAGTATGTATAAAATAAGTGCCCAACTGCTTGAGATTATTGTCTTCAATTGCATATTAAGAGCTCTGAATTTCATAAAATTTATTACCTGTAACCTTTAAAATCTTACAGAAGAGTTAATCAATGTGTGTTTACATGTTCTTTGTTTAACTAAGAAAATTGACATGTATATTATTATACATGGGGCTTCTTTTTCTACTGTATGGGTGCATATACATGTTTATTCAGATTTGTTAAGGGATATRGGTTCACTAAGGCATACAAATACATATGCATTCACACATGCACTGTGCTCTAGGTTTCAAATTYGTTGTGGACTTTTATCCATGTGCTATCTATGACCTTGCTGTGGTCAACAGCAAAGTTTTTTCTGGCTTCTGTGTAAGCAAAGCCAAGTCTCTCAGTGAAATAATTAAAGCTAAATCAACCGAGCTAACTGAAAACAAATGCATTATGGCCCCACTCTTTCAAGTAATGTAAAAATATGTTTGATCATCAGAAAAGCTCCATGACAGTCTAATTGTGGTTTACCTGCAGAAGAATGATTGAATCTATTTCAATTACTCAGCAAAGGAAGATATATCAAAGCACTTGCAAAATTTTTCACAAATATTAGWGAAATACATTTCCTTCCATCTGTCCCATAATATTTCCCTATTCATCACACATCTGACTGCCTATTGCTCAAAGAGAAACTTCAATAACATCMTTAATCTATGGCCCAATCCAAACACTGTTAACATCAATGGGAAGATAGWTTCCCATCTCGTTCACAGGCTTTTGATGTGGCCTCATAGCCTTTTTGCAGAATTAATGCAGTGCCTCAGTTATTTGCGAAGCTATTTTATTTGCTTACCAGTTTGTTTTAAAGTGTATCAAAGAGACCTGAAAGCATTAGGAAGATTTATGCTCTGTTTCCAGCCTGTTGCTCTCAGGTCATTTTAGCAAGCACAGCACTACAGGCAACTACACAGCACCTGGTCCAAAAGGCAAGCAACCACACAAGCAGATTTGAGAACCAGARGCAGGACTAGTGTTACTGTGTTTATTTGAATTTTCCGTTAGATTTCATAAGAGGGAGTTTAAAATTGGATCRGGGAAGAGACACAGGACACAGAAAAGAAAAAAATATAGAATATTCTTACTGCTTAATTTCTGAAGCAAAAACAGGTATTTGAGTCATAAGTAGAACTGAAAATCTATGGGAGGTGTCAATGGCATTTCTGTAAGYAGGTATGTAACTTCAAAGAGTGGGGCCAGCTTCTGACTGTCCCTATGTGTGTTGCTTGCTCCAGCAACTTTTTCATATCTCACCTGATTAAACTGCAAGTCCTCCATTTCTAACCTGGTTTTGACTGCCATTTAGACTAGTGGAATTTCAATTTAATTCCCAATCTCTAGGTTCTCTGGAACAGAAGCAATAGCAATTAAAAAAAACGCAAAATGTGTTCCACCACAATTATAATTTTCTGAAGATAAATGAGTAGCAGGAACACTCAGAACAAATTACATTTTCTTAAAAATTAGGAATGGATTCAAATAGTAATAACTTGAAATTTTAAGCCCCCTTTTACTTTTCCTAGTTATGTGAAATATGTGCTAAAGTCTTCAAGTTTAGAAGATGCACTTAGAATCTGTACGCAGAACTGTCAAAGAAAAAACTGTATGAAACAAATATAATTTTCCCTTTCTAGATTGTTCTCTGTTCTCCCATTAATCACATTGAAAACATTTGCTGTTTCTAAAAGGATAAAAAAAACAAGAAACAAGTATCATTTTAAAGCTAATGCACACAATTAACTAGATAGTGCTGTTGCAAGCAAGTCTCAATATCAAACTTAACGCCTTTTGTTCCAGTGACGCACAGAAGCCAGCTTTCTAAAGACAAATTTCAACATGACCTTATTTTTCACCTAACCATTTTTCCCAAGGGGATTTCCTACTGTTCAGACAGTTTTGTGGATGAAATTACTTTTTATATTATTCTTCATTTTAATTTTTTTCTTCTGATCAAAAATCTATTAACATCCACTAAATAATTCAGGTGATAAAGTTACTTTTATACAACACAACAGCAAGAGCTATCGGTTTAAAGAATTATTACTTACTGTTCTTTTCTGGAAGACTGAAGACGACAGGATGTAAGACAGTTCTGCACTCAGTTCAGTATCCTAATGATTCTCACATAGGAACATTTTTGTTTTGTTTTTCTTTCATGTTTAGCAGAAGCCTGTAGTGATAACACAATGAATCAAAGCTTGGGACTGTTGGCTTAGTGCCCTAATGGACAAGGATTACTCATTAACAATTCTTTGTGAAACTCTCCAAACATGGGCTGTATTAAAATGTGAATTCCAGCTTGACCATCAGCACAGAGATGTGAGATGCTTGTTACTACTCTGATCGGGACCAGAGGGTGATAGAACCTTGTTGCTCATTATAACACTTCTCCTGCACATGTACAATTTTATTACATTCTCAGCCTCCTTGTTCATTCCATCCAAAGAGCCCAGATGTCATTCCAAGACATAAACTTGATTTCTAAGTCTTTCAGTTATCATTGCACTCTTTAGGGGGACTGAGCATTATACTGAGTACTGAAGCAGAATATGCTATAAAYTACAGCATCACAGAGATGTGAGGATGTTAAAGTTAATTCCTGGATCTGCAACAATCATCTCTGAAAATGGCATTATTTTGATTTGGGCACATCCCATAAAGCTTTAGACAAGAAACTGAGACTTTAAGTTTAAACCTATTAGACTCATGCACCATTTGTGCACAGGAGGAAGAAATTGGTGCCTGTAGATAGTAACCATGTCCTGAGTGGGCTGCACTGTATCTGAAAATGCTGATCTCTTGCCCCTGACGGAAAGGGGATCTTGAACTACTACATCTTCATTTACAGTGTAGAGGAAAAAAATGAATTGGAATGGATCGAGGCTGTTCTATTTCAACATCTCACCTACACTGGAAGCATGATCATTCCCCGGTTTATCTTTCTAAACATATCCGGTGGGCATGAGTTGATCTGGCAGTGGTATTGAGACAAATTTGAGTCAGAGGAGACAGCTGATGGCATCACTCATGATGAGTCCATGATCTCCATCATTCCCCATATATTTCCACTGTCTGAGCAAAACTGAATTGTGCAGAGACAGAGGTTGTGCCTMCTACTTGAGCAAAGAGAGGCACTGGGGAGCAAACACAGTCCTTTCTATGAGCAGGTTAAAGCTGCTGGCCCTAAAACTACCAAGAGTAAATTCCTTCACTTTGCCTCATTTTAAGAGGAAAAATTAATACTTTAAAGTATATATTCATCCTCAAGTTTTTCTCAGGGAAAATCAAATTCTCTRTATGTTCTCTGTACTTCTCATGAAAATATTATTAATAAACAATTATTTTATGTGTCCTGTCTCTTGCAAATTCTCCTGGTAGCCAGCCAAACATGCATGGTATCATAGATTTCTGAAGAGAACAATGGGACAATGATGCATTTAGTGCCACTGGACAGTAACTCCAAAGAGGCTACTGTTTTCAATGATTTATTCCTACAGCTCATTCCAGCAGGCACCAGCCATATGAGAAATACATTTAAGACTAAGGCTCTCTCATTTCTGATTCTCTGAAAACAATCCCACTTCTGTAAACAATGAGATTTCTGTTTGACAAATTCATGCTTAGCAAAACCAGCAATGTACTTTCAAGTAAGATAATTCTTCCAAAACAAACCTGCCCTGAGGAGACAGGTGGTCTCTTCAACTGAGCATGCCAAACAGCCCATCTGACACTTTTCACTGTGTCCACTCCAGTGGTGCCTAGAAAACACATGCCAAAAAAMCAATTTTTTTGGTCATCCTGAGGCCAGTGATGGGTTTTGTCCCATACCAGGTGAAAAAGCAGAAGTGGAGCCAAGAAGTCCCATAAAGGTCATGTTATGTCTCATGGAGCTTTCTGTTTCTTGGCAAGTTCCAAAGATCTGAAATCTCTTTTTTGTTTTTCAGCCTCCTGCAGCATTTGTCCRATATGGTTGGTGGCACAGAGTAATTGTTTTTCAGAAGTCCCTAGAGACTAACTTTCTATAAAGGTTCTTTCCCAAAAAGCGTTTTCCTCTGTGTAGATGTTATTTGTCAGACAACAAAGAGCTTAGCATAAAGGAAATGGAATTTAATGTCCCAATTCACCAACAAATTTGTTTCATTAAAACATTTTTCCTTTCCTTACAATAATAAATAGGCAAATGCCAAAGTAGCACTTTACCCACTAATCAATACATCCAAGACATTATTGGATACAGCAAAGAAAGAATCCACATATCAGAAGAGGAGATGTTGCCTGTGGCAATGACATGTGGCACGACTGGTTAAAGCCAGGTGTTCATATTTGTTGTGGTTCATGTACAAATGAGAACTGAAGAGAAAGGAATTGGAGCAAATCAAATATATCTTCTCTAGTGTTTCAAGAGATTAAATATACACAACAGAAAGAGAAGAGAATGAGAAAATATTCAAACACAGATTGGATTGAATGTTTTCAAACATTCCAAATGGAATTTTTTTTTTTTTTTCTAAAATAGCATTACATTCTATAATTTTTAAAATTTAAAAAAAAAAAGATCTGACATCCTGAACCTTCTTTAGACAACAGTAGCAACATCCCTTCTGTAACTACAAAAGAGCATCCATTCTACAGTGCATCTATGCCATTACCAATSCAAATACATGTTCAGCAACAAAACCAGGGATATAGATAACATTCAGAGCTAGAAATCTCTCTGTCTAGAAAATACCACTTCATAAACTTCACACTCCATGAAAGAATGGGGGTGTTTGCCACAGCTCATTTGCTCCTGCTCCTGCTACTCTGTCTTTTTTCCACTGAAATAATTTCCATTCCACACTTTCACTGACAAGGTAGCTCCATGGCCCCAGTCATGGAAATGCAAGAAAATCCTGGCAACAAAGTAGTTTGCCATCAAAAGTGTGGATGGAAAACCTAGCACAGAAAGAGAGAGGGGGAAGAAAAGTAGATCATTGATTCCAGCAGTTAACCCAGCACTGCCAAGTCCAACCATGCCCCTAWGTGCCACATCTACACACCTCCAGGGATGGTGACTCCACCACTTCCCTGGGTAGCCTGTTCCAATGCGTGACAAGCCTGTTGATGAAGAAAGTTTTCTAATATCTAACCTAAACCACCCCTGGCACAACTGGAGGTAATTTCCTTCCTGCATTAGACAGACATTACCACAGGCAAGGTGAGGATCAGGAGCTAAAGCTAGATAGATCTCACCAATGGATTAATTTCTCTGTTCCCCAAGAGGAAAGAAACCTCCTGCCTTGCCAGAGGGAAAACTCGGCCTAGGGATTTCTAGGAACATTCTTGGGGCAGGTGGGAATTGCAAGAAGGAGTAGATCTGGTTTGACTGAAAGATAAATCAGCATTTCTAACTGGCATCTGGAGCTGTCAATACACTAAAAACACCCAGGAATTTTTGACTAAAGATCCAATTTGCAGCAGTCACAATGAATGAGATACCTTGGTTCTGTGCTTGTTTCATAGTCCAAGGGACACGTGTCTTGACTGAGATCTACTTGTGTTCAAGGACTTCTTTCTCCCCATTCTGACAGCTCTCAGAATGAATGGTACTGCAGACACCCAAGAGAACATCTGCACCAAACACCAAACTGTGCCTCAGCACAAACCATCAGTTTCAGCTCGGAAAATGTTCACAGCTTGACCATAAACAGTTGCCACTGAACAGCAGTCACCTTCAGCTCTTATTTCATCCCTGCAGCACCCCTTATTTATTATTGCTACACAGAGGATACACATAATCTACACCAATATGGGCCATGGTCTGTCTCCTCAAAACAGCCATTGCTTACTCACAGGCACCCACAGATTTTAATTTCTGGAAAGATGTCCAAGATTATCACAGGCTTACAATAAATTTTATCATCTGATGATAATTAAGTAATCTTAATAGATATGGCTGTTTCTGTACAGGCAAAAAAGTTGGTAAGGAATGGGTGCAAAGTTTCAGTAAGATAACTCTAGTGTCTGTTAATCTTTTTTTTTTTTTTTTACCTTCTGCATTTCAAAAGTGAAGGAATAACTGCTTTTTAAAGTAGTTTAGTTTGTTGAATAAGTCTTTAATTAATCAGAACCTCTTCATTATAAATTGC
This sequence comes from Malurus melanocephalus, assembly GCF_030028575.1. Taxonomy (NCBI): domain Eukaryota; kingdom Metazoa; phylum Chordata; class Aves; order Passeriformes; family Maluridae; genus Malurus; species Malurus melanocephalus. The sequence goes on along the minus strand of NW_026623248.1, from coordinate 4,231,690 downwards.
TCTCTGATTCTGGCCTTATGAAATAATCTGTGTTTGTCACTCACATACTTTAAGTGAAATGTCATGAAGGGTAAAACGATCACAGAACAATCTGTTCTAAGAGGGGGAATTCTTCCCTGGTGGCAGGGAGTTAATTGTTAGCCAACATTCTCTAGCAAGAGCATATATGTGAGATACCATCTTACAGCTGCCTGGGTGCAAGAGGAGASCTGAGTGGAATATATATAGTGGAATATGTGGAATCAGCTACAGCATCAAAAGCTAGGTTTCAGTACAGGAAACTTGGTCTGCTTCCCTCAAGCTGGCTTAAGTGATATTTGGGATCTGTTTTTCTATTAATAACTTATGGTATTCCACAATAGATTATCTCTCATTATTTTAAATTTTAATTAAGACACTGATATTACATGTTCCTCCCTGCTCCCTACCCACTGCTAGAAGGTTACAAGTTTAAAAGTTCCTGAAGAAATCACAGCTTTAAGYTAAACATGTTGGTACAGTATTAGCTGATAAGAAGTTGTCTTAGAGGCCTCGAACTAAATATATACTTCATTCTTACAATTTTTTTCTTCTTTTGACATTTTGATGTTTTACAGTGTGATAGGGATTGAGTTCAATAAGGGTTAGCCTCCATTTATGTAAATATTTAGACAGATAAAATTGTTAAGAAATGTTGATCTATTCCAGTAAATGAAAGCCCTGTCCTTTCATTAGTAAGCAGTTCCCTTAAACTAAATGTCAAAGGTAACAAGTGAAGTATTATTAGTAAGTAAATATTAGGATATTTTAGATGGGTTTTTGAATTGTTAAAGTAATCATACTAAGTAAATTCATTCAGCAAAGTTTTAAACCTCTACTTTTTCTCATACTTAGTCTAGCGTCAAGGAAAAAGAAAGAGGTTTAAAAGGACTAGGTCAGTAGCTAGCAAGAAACCATTTCTTTCAGGATGGGAGAAGAAGTGCAGCCTGAACATCATATGAATGGACAGTGTAAGGCATTGGAGGTTCAGGAGGAGCTCTGCTAATGCTGTCTGGCAAGCCAGAATTACTGTTTTAACCCCTTAAACCCTCAGTTCTACAATTTATTGTTCTAGAGGAGGCTCTACCATGCCCTGAAGCATTGCAGGCAGATGACTGCTGTCATTATTCATTGAGAGGGAGAGCTACAGAGCTGGCATCTGATGCCCAACAGGTACCCAGAGCAAAGCTAAGGGGAATCTCCCCGTCCTGTCTCAAGAAGTCCATTACCAACCAGAGAAAAATGTGAATATTGCACACTCAGCAGCTGATGGAGATCACATTACATCTGCCTTCACTTGCAAGAGAAAGGGGAAGATCAGATTCCACTACAAGTAATAAAGCAGTGCTGAGTTTGGGAGAAGCTGCCTTCTTTCTTCTACATCAGGAAGGAGCAGGAGCAGGGCTGTTCCATGAGAGGATAGAACTGGAGCTAAGGATAACTCCACAGTACCTGAGTGGGAACAGGGTGCTGACAGCAACAGGTCCAGGGCAGGCAACATGGAAGAATTAGTTTATTTTCCTTTCTTTTCTAACCTTCAGTTGACATCATTGCATTCTGAAAACAAATTACTTCCCTTTTTAGAAGAAAGAAACTAAATGCAGTATAAATTTTATTAAATTTAAATTATATGTATCAGGAAATKGAGAAGTTACTTATCTCATAGCAGTATTAGCTTGGACTGAGTCTGAAGAAAAGCTTCACTTATCAGCRTCTAATCTGAAAATCATTTTTGTTCAAAATTTGGTCTCATCCCAAAATACAAATCATTTGCATTGGCAGATCCCTCATTTATGACAAATCTCACTTGGCTGATGTATTTCATCTCCCCATCTCATCCCAAAACACAAAACATGTAACAAAACCAGTTTATCCAGAGTAGATTGCATGCATGGGAAGTTTGTCTAGCTCAGTTTCTTGTCTTTTGTGAACCCCTCCTGCAAAACCTTCACAAAGAAAGGAATCTTACAAATCTGCTAATTTTTAGGCATTAACTGCTTCTCTAAATAGGTGAGCAGGGTAAGACAATTTATGAGGAAAAGGGGGAAAAATCATTTCAAAACATGGCAGTTCATCTACTCAGCACCTTAAGCCATTGTTCCTCCCTCTGGACTRGCTTCTCACAAATACAGACCCAAATCAGAGGTTTCTGTTCTTTCCCTYGAGCTTTCCTCAAAATTCCATCAAGTTAGTGGGGGACTGTGCCTGTAGATATCTGAATTTGAAAGCCTTCTACCAAAACTTGCATTAGTTGCATCTAATAATCCCACTRTTATTCCAGTATTTGGTCAATGAAATTGCCTGGCCAGAGAATGTGCTGTGCTTGTGAGGAGATGCCCCTTTCTGAGCTGCCAATCCATGGTGCACTAAGTGCTTGTGAGCCTGTGGGACTCATACCTGTTTATCACAGCCAATTGCAGCCATATTTGTGTTTTCTGGATGTAGAAACTGGTCACCACAATGGGGAAAGGAAGGTGTTACCATTACAGAAACACCAGCTAGGAAATTCTTCAGAGAAGAATTCAGCTGGATCAAGCAGCCAGCCCTGGTGTTAATTCCTTTGTCTGGCAGGGACTAGCAAGGAACTGGGCCCCAGTAGGAATCAGGAGCCCTTCTACCAACCTCTTTGATGTGCAGAACTGCTGAACAAAAACATCCCCAGTGCACACAAACCAGCCACCACATAGCATGGAGAGCACAGTTCTGGTTTCTGACCAGAAAAATGAGTGAAAAATTCAAACACGACAGCACCAATAATTGGAGACGCTGTTCTGGTTATCATGAGGGCTACAGCTAAGTCTCATCTGCAGCAAATTTACACATTAATTTTTTGGGGATGAAGCACGTATGTKTCTATATGTAGGTGTTGCTATTTCTACTCAAATGAAACAGAATCTCTACCTGTGATTAAATCAATGTAACTGACAATTGAGGGGGGAAAGTCACACCCTATTCTTTTTCCAGTAATCTTTCTCCATAATAAGCTGATGGAAACATCAAAGGTTCCAAATACTGGAATAATAGTGGGATTATCMGATGCAACTAATCCTGTCCTAACAGTAATAAACTGATTACTTCCAACATGCAATGTATGCCTCTAGAAAATTATCCTCACGTTAATGAAACAACAAAAGGGATCCCTTCCTGTATGCATGAAAATTACCCAGATACCAGCAGATGATTTTGTTTCACATTGTGTCTCACTAATGTGCTGCCMCAAAACATGCTCCCAAATAAAAGATTGATAGAGGAGACAAGAAAATGCATGTAGCAACATTAGTTTTTCAAAACAGAAAACATATTATTCCTAGATATGTGATATGAGTCTGGAAATGTACATAAACCCTGGAACTGCATTCTTTTTTTTCTCCACATCCAGTTCATTTCAGAGAGACCAAAGGAAGACTATACCCAGCACTTTCAATTTAATCCAAGGGAGGTCAGTCAAAGTAAATGTGAGGGAAGTGCTTTTTCCCAGTGACAGAACTGCTGTTCAAATAGGGGATGAACTGTAACCTCAACCTATGCAAGACCTTTATGTCACTGCTATAGCACGATGATCCTCTGTATTCTGAAATATTTACTCTGAAGAAACATCAAGTCTTAAGTCTTTTTGGAAAAACTGACAAAGCACAACCATGTTGTATTATAAAGTTGATCTAAAAATGGAATTTGTTAAAAATATGCCTCTCCTCAAACATTAAAAATTATACAAAAATAAATTTCCTGAGAAAGAGAACAATTAATAAATATCAGAGAATTTAAATAAGCAGAACAGAAAAATTTTAGTACTTCAAATTTCTTACAACTCAGAGAACTGGGGTTTTGTCTTCATACTTTCTAAATATCTTTTTAAACTAACAGAGTTGATACTCATTTTATCTGTTTAATCATTGACTTGTTGCTTAACTTGTCTTGTTACCTAGGTCTTTTAAAGTCAACAGATAATAATATGAAATAAACAAAACCTTTGTCACTCATTCCTACATCGAGTTTTATGTAACTCTCCTAAATATGAGTTGCAATAGAAACCTTTGAACAGCATGCCAGTAAAATGGACTGTATTGCAAAGAAGCTGATAAAATCTTGTTTGGAAWACCATCAATTTATTCCAGGAATTAACTATAATTAACCAGATATTTTAGGCTACTTGAATGTATTAAATCTCTGTTCTGTGAAATGGGACTCCTTGCCTCTTCAGGTGGAAAATCTTGATACATAATTGCCTGAATAGAGTTTTCTGAGATTACTACCAGTAAAAGTGGGCAGAGACACGTGATTTCTCTAATAAGAATGTCAGCCAGCAGGTGCKAAAATGAAATGAGACCTTGACTGCCTTTACACCTGACCATGGATTATTTCAAGGCAATAACAGATATGGAAAAKAGCTGTTTGCCTGTACCTATGCTTGATCCCTCCACTTAATTTCACAATTCAACTGTATTTTAGCAATCTACTTCCTAGTCCAGAGTTTTATAAATTAATTGAAAATTTTGGGGTGTCTCCATTCCTTGCCTTTAGATGGTGGATCAKAACTGTGCATACTTCATGATGTTGAGGACTAGTTTGGAAGAATACCATGGGATATGTCTCTGGAGAGAAGAGAGGTCCAGAAGAGCCGGTTATCATTCAAAAATCACCTCCTCCAAGCTACAGCATGATTCAAACAAAGTCATCTGGTTGCCCACAAGGATGAACAAGGAGTTCCTAACTAAAATCAAATATAGAAAAGCAGCATAGAAGTGGTAGAAGCAGTGTTACATGATCCAGGAGGAGCACAGAACATTCAAAGTGTGCAGAGACAGTGTTGGCAAAATTAAAGCACACTCCATTGCATATGGCAAGAGAAGTGAAKGGTGACGAGAGAGACTTTTACAGGTGTATCAGCAGCAGAAGGAAAATTAGAGAAAATTTGGACTTGCTGCTGAGTGGGGCAGGGGACCAGCTGACAAAGTACACAGAGAAAGTCAAGGTATTCCAKGCTGCCTTTGCCTCAGTCTTTGCTGATAAGAGCAGCCTCCTTAATTCCAGATACCTCAAACCTGTGYAAAAGTCCAGAGCAAGAAAGACTTGCTCTCCATGGAGTAGAATCAGTTTAAGGAGCGTCTATACAGACTCGACATGTGTAGGTGTATGAAAGTAGAATGTACTAAGAGTGTTGAGGGAGCTGCTGATGCCACACTAAGGCCACTTTCAATTGCCTTTGAAGGGCTGTAAGTACTGGGAGAGATTCCTGATGACTGGGAAAAAATCAAAAATCACTTTGATCTTTAAGGAGGGAAGGAAACTGATAGCCTTCTAGGAGAAGAAGACAGGCTCAATGAATAAGGGCAGAGCTGGAGCTTTACAAAACTTTCAGTAATGTCTTCATTGACAAAATCATAAAGCACAGAACAGGTAAGTACACAATGAATTTGATTTTAAACTGGCTAAACTGTTTGTTTCTAAGGTTTGGGATGAGCAGCGTGAAGCCCAGCTAGAGGCAGTGGTTTGGGGTATATYCCAGGGGTCAATAGTGAGACCAGCATACAGTCATGAATGACTTGTATGCTGGGACAGAGCACACTCTCCACAGCTTTGCAGATGGTGCAAAACCGGCAGGAGCAATTGGTATGATAGCTCATCATGCTGCCACTCAGAGGGGCCTTRGYAGGTTGTAGAAATGGCCTGACAGGWACCCTATGAACKTCAAAATAGGGAAATTCRAGTACTGCARATAGGGAGGAATAGCCTTGTGAATCTTTACACTAAGACACTGGCTACAGAAATCTATCTCTCCAAAGAAAATGTAGGGTTACTAAATAAATGAAAATGTTAAGCCTACTCACAATTTAGGGMGAACGCCAGTGTGGAAACTACATGAGTTTGGTGGACTTTGGTTTCTCATCCTTAGATATTTCATAGTTTCTTGAGGGAAGCACTAATGAGAATATTARTGAAGGAAATGTGCTGCTTTCTAGTAGGGTTTGTACCAGGCATTCTTGATGAGGAAATCTGCATGTGTATAGGGCTGGAGGCCTTGCTGACCTTCAGCTGTTGAAGTAATTTGATGGCTCAAGAAAACATCCTGTGACATTTTTTTCAAACTCATATACATCTGTACCCTCTGAAACCAGTTTCAGCCATTGACACAACAGAGAACAACCTGTTTGCACATTTCTCCTAYGTGCCTTTTTGACAAGCCAGATGCTTTTGAGGTACTCTCTTTCCCAATAATTGGCATGAGTGAGCACCATATCTTCTCTGAAAGACAAAGAATTGCACAAGAGTTATAGAATCATAGAATCATAGAAACATAAAATAGTTTGGTTTGGAACAGACCTTTTAAATCTTATCTTGTCCATGGCTCCTGCTGTGAGAAGGGACATTTTCAATTAGACCAGGTTTCTCAGAGCCCCATCGGCTCTGACCTTGAATGTTTCCTGGATTGGGGCACTTACCACTACCTGGGTAGAAGGAGGGAGCAAGAGGGATGCATGGACCAAAGATACAGCTCAAGAGCAGTGAAGGGGGGCTGGACTGGGAGCACTCATGCATAATGAACTCCAGGCTTGGGAGTGTTMCCTTGTGCCGAGTAAATACAACAGMAGAAGATGCCAGTTGACAAGGGGCATTTTAAACTGCTCACTGTTTCCCATGAAACTGGAATAGAGGTGGCTCCTTGGGAATAGTAAGACTGTGAATGAGGAAATAAGAAAATTACTTGGGAACATCAGATATTTCTTATGGTCTGACAGTTCCTGTACACCGGCAGCCAACAAGGGCAGGGGACAGAGATCCTGACTGCAGCTCCCCTCCAGGTTTGTCAGGATCTTTGCCCATCAGCCCCCTACAAGCGTGACAGTTCCTTGTGTGCTCTGGCAGAGCAGAGGGAGCAGGACAGGCCAGCATGGCCTTGACCTTTGGCCAGTCAGGGTGATATTTCATCTGCCCACCATGGACCCACGGTTCCAGCCACTGCTGCCAGCAACCTTGGCACAAAATCTGCCACTTCATAGCAAAAAAAAAACCCAACCAAACAAACAAAAAACTAAAAAGTAAACCCTTGTTAATTTTGTCTCTGGATTGCCCTGGTGTCTTGTATACCATTCCATGAGTTAGCAAGGGTCAGGGGAAGCCGCTCATGAACACAAGAAAATACAAGGTAAAGATAAGGGTCTGGTCTGTCTGCAGGACTTTTCTACACTGTCCAAGAATTGTTACAGGTAAACTTGCAGCCAGTATGGGGTACTGGGAAGTGGGAAGTGAACAGTGAAGGACAGAAGTTATACCATTCACTCCCTTGCTGAGGGAGAACCTACCTGCTGGGGTTACTCCCAGTTGACTGTGTCTGCCCCACAGAACAGCGTTATTCTACAGGAATAACATTACATCCATTCACACTGATTCTGCTTCAACTGCTTGTCCTTAATGTTAATCTCTTTGACATCTAAATTCAAGTTTCATGTTAGTACTATGATTTCCCCTTACCCAACATAAATCAGCAAGGGCCCATAAGCCACTTCCAGCCCACTGCAAATTTGTACCCATACAAAGTGAGCAACTGATCACTGCCAAGAGACAAATTGGGTCTCTCAGGACCTGCAGACATCTTTCTTTTGATTACACACCAGGGCTGGGGTAGGGAACAAGCAGATGGGATCAAAATCCCCTCCTTAAAAGAAAAGAAAGTCCCATTTCCCTTATCTTAATCACTGTTTCAGCMAGTTTCTCCCACTAATTCCTCTGCTGTTCATTAGAGTTATTCCCTGCCCAGAGAAAGCACCTGTCATGTTGCTTCTGATGATGACTGCCACCTCCAGAGAGCAGAGGTATCTTTATCGTAGTCAAATACTTCCTGGTTTACAAATGTTGCTGTCTTCCTGGCTGGTGCTTCAAAGATTTGTCAGACACGTCTRGACAACCAAAACTCTGAACCAATGGAGATGTATTTTTCATGAGTTCCAGTGTTTTCCTGACATGTATTTGACAAAACAGCCACGACCTGCTCAGAGGAGTTCTGCATTTGTCATGCAGGTAAAACTAAACCTAAAACAAGGAGCAAAATAGTTGTCAAAAGTTTTTACAGCATCTGAGCACTGATTTTATTGAGCAGATAAATACAGTTATACGTAAACAAATGCATCTGTTAGCTGCTGCAGATATGCAATACAGTAATTAAATTGAGGAGGAGTGCAAAACATCCCTGGGATGGGGACAACAAATTAAATAGGTTAAGTTTTTATTATGATCAAGACTTAAAATACYCAAATATTATGCTTCTTTGGAAAAAATGTGTTGGCTTTTATTATGTTACAGACAGTTCAACATGAAGAAGTACAATCTCACAACATTTCTTACATAAATTTCTTTCTTTACTTACGTAATTTTGCCTGCAGAAGAACTGTAAAAATGATAAGCAGTATAAACACAAAACCAAAAAAAAAATTGAGATAAAAAGGGACAATTTTTTTTCTGTCACATCTAAACACTGTTATCAAATGGAAGTTAAGAAATAACCGATACCAGTGTGAAAGTAGTTGAAAGCATTTTTACAAAGAAGCCTGTCAGACTGTCTTCAGCATGKACATATAGAGCTGCAATAGTATTAGTAGGTTTACATTTCCAGCARTGTTGTCTTATYCAACATAGRCATTTGGAAGGCATAARAATGAGRTTTTAATCTCTCCATTCATTCCTGATTTCATGAGAATTAAGCTTTGACATGAGACCTGAGTAATTTCCCTAGATCCCAGGATGATACAGAATATTAAATCTTGGCCCATTCTGAAGGTTTTTAACTCAGAAATGTAGAGAACTCCAAGTTCTGTTTCCAGGATTCAAAAATTGATTTCTTATCCCTCCTCAGTCTGCATTGCCTTGTGGCTGTAATTTGCTTTCTCTTTTTCTCTATTCTCCTTTCTATTCTTCAAAAGAAATAATCCTCTCTCTTAAATTATGAATAATTAAATAGAAGTCTAAAATAAGGATCTTCAGTTAAGAAAATTAAAAGAAAAATAAGATAACAAATCTGTTTTTTTATGAAATTTTCCTTAAAATAACAGTTGAACTTAGAGATTTCTTTAACTGTCAAAAGAAGTCAGTTGGAAATACACATATGAAGCCTTAACACATTTTGCATGACCTTGAGTTATTTTTTACCTTTCTTTCAGTTAATTATGTTATACATGAGACTCCTCCTGGCACTGTCTCAACATCTGGATGCCTTTGTTATGATTTCACCCCAAAGTCTGTACATTCTTTTGGACTAAGTAATTATTTCCCTAGAGAAATTCCTGCTCAGGTGAATTTTTCATTGTTCCTGTCACTAACAAAGAACATTTTGTTTCACTCTTATCAAAATATAAGAGAAATAGTAAATATCATTAAACTTCTGCTAGTAGTGACTAAAAATCCAAGTTGTCAAATAAATAAATAAAATACAGCTTTCTTTGTTAGGAAAGATCAATAGATCAAAAACTTATTCTTGAGACTTACTGTACTGCTTTTTCTCCCCTCAGACTTGAATTCATATTCTTTGGACTATCCTACCATTTCAAATTATGGAAAGCTGAATCTTCCTTTTGTTTACTTAAGATCTGAATTCCAGTGTAAAGTAGATTYTGCTTCCTTCTGCAATCAGAAAGCCACTTTCAAATCAAACTCTGACTTATATGAGTAYTGTCATATTTGAAAATATGCAAAATTTATGAACATGAGGACAGAAAAATATTCAAACAATGTGATAAATGCWGTTAAATCAAGCTTTTCTCCATAGAAAATAGAATTTGATTTATTTACATCCACTACAATTAGACATGATTTTTTACAAGTCTGAGTGGGATATGCCAGTTTCCCTGATTGTTTTAATGTTCCAAGTTTAAACATATATTAACAAGTCAGTTTGTACAAAAAACACCCTCAGTGACTGTGCTTCCTTCGACTCTACAAGAAAATTCTATTGGAGCATGTTACAGATAGAAACATCCAGCAAAAGTTACAAAGTCAGTTTGYTCTCAGTAAGTTGTCTTTATTCTTTGTCATACAGGGTTGTGGAAGCCATTGTGTAAATCAAAGAGTTGATCAAGTACAGAGATTTCCAGGAAGAAAAAGCTCGTTTCCAACCAGTGCTGATGTTTACACTTCATGCAATGCACCTGAAATATTTAAACAGATGAAAAGGAAAGGGAGAAAGGCAGCCCAAACATCTGACTATGAATGCCTGGAAAAGCACTGTGACATGGGTGTAACTTCAACTGCTAAGAGTTGATACTGGGTTAGTGGAAACAATTAAATTCAAAAAAGAAACCAAAGCGGTTTTTAAATGCAAAAGCTTGTCCAGATGTTTTTAAACCATTTCTTTCAGGGTATTAAATAGTGCWCAAATGTCCATTGAAGTCAAACTTCCACTGAATAAATAAGAGCAGTCTGTTTGTGGATACAAAATGATCCTGCTAAACTGAGCTGTGACTTGTCACTTGTGACAGCTGTGGTGCATCTGCAACAGTAAAAAATAACAGCTACATTCACCAGAGAGGCAACGGGGCTCTCCTGGCCCAGCTGACCACTTCTTAAACTTTTGGGATTTGTAGCTCTTTATCATAACAACAACATTCACTCTCTTTGTTCCTCCTAATGACAGGAAAGTTGCCCTTCATCATTACTGGAAAAATTATGCTGATTCTAAGCAAATGTTACGGTTTCTAGATTAATACGTTGTCTACTCTTTTCTCTATCAGATAATATTTAAACAGATTCTTTTATTAAATCGTTTCATAACAGAACTTTCCCTATTAGAATTCTTGTAGCAACTCTATGAATGTTACATTATTGGAGAGGGAGGAAGAAGCTGTTTGCACATATGCAAAGCAGTGGTCTTCTTTCCTTTGTCAATTGTAGTGGWTGTTGCAAAACAGTTTGACAGCAGCTAGTCATGCTATTATGACAGACTGATGAGAACATTTGACTCAAGTTGCTGCCAATTAAATCCCTACATGCTGACTATAACCTACAAGAATTAAGGTATTTTCTTATATCCATTCTAAGTATCAGAAGGTGAAATAACCAACTCTAGTCTAAACTAAAGTTTTGAATTAAAGAAAAAAAGTATTCTTTTCTGACTCAACAGAATAAAGTTACAAGATTATTTTGGAGTGGTTTACTAAGAAACTGGTTTTTTTAAAGCAGGTTTGACCTGTACTACCTCTTTCATTAAATTATCTGCTTTTACCCATTAAAAAGTCTTCACTGTAGTCAAATGAGTCATGTATCCATTCAAATTACTTTCCTTCTTATTCATACACTTTGGATTTTGATGCATTTGGATTTTGCTCAGTAAAAGAGAAACAAGAGATGTGAACAGAGAATTAGSTCACTTCCCAATATCCCTGTTTGTAGGGAAGATAAATCATCCATGTATTCAAAGGAATGTATAAATGCAATTTCACTCATACTATTCAATTGCACTTCAATAAAATAACAAAACGCATCTGAGAAATGTTTGAATCTTCTGTGCATCACAGTGGCTGCATATGGTACATGAGAACAATGATACTGAAACATTACAAAGCACAGCATAGGCTAGACAAGATAGCTTACACTTGAATTTAATGGGRCAGTAGTCATAATGGGTGACAAATTAAATCACAGTTTACTGAAGTTATCCATTCTGAAAGAAGTAGTGCCACAATGAGTCTCTGAGTTGAAGTTACCTGTTTGAGATGATACAGCATGCTCCACTGGCTGATTCGAAAAATGGTAGAAAAAGGCTAAAGCCACTTTGTACTGTCAAACATATACCAATGGCAAAAATTAATTACTTTTATACATAAGTAGCCTGTTAACTGTCAAATGGTACAGTGCTTCATTCATAGCGAGACCAAGATTGAGGCAGTGAAAAGTTCCAGATCCAGAATTTTACTCCTGTAAGCTCATTCACCTAAATGAGGACTGTTAATATTGAGACCAGGAACTCTAWCAGTATAATACTAGAAAAATATATTTAAATTACTTCACAATAATGAATTGAGTGAGAATGCTAATCAAACAGGCTARGATTTCCTGTCTTAAGGATTAATAATATTGCATCACTAACGATGATTTTGYATTCAAAATTATTTCATGCCAGCACAAAATCTTTCAAGGGGGAGAAATGTTACAAGTATCCATTTTATTGTCTTATCCATACTCTGTAGGCTGTGCATATAAAGATATCTGTCAATCAATTTGTAGGAACTGTTGAAGCAATCCTGTGCCACCTCTGCTACTTGTTCCACTTCCCCTTGATGAGTGACCATTAGTAATTAATTACAGCCTATTGTCACAAATTGCTTTTCCCTGTKCTCTGATCTTTTAACATGAGCTTTTGGTTTGACATGGATTAAGCAGTTCAAATGCCACCCTACAGGAATCCTAGAAAGGCAAAGCATGGGCACTCAGTGCAGACTATCACACCACTGGAAACCCAGGGATTACACAGATCATTGTGGATCCACCATCTGATACCACTTGTCCTTTCTCTGTTCAATGAGAGAACTCCTTGTTCCTAAGTCAGTTCTACAGCTTGCATCAAGCAGGAACTCTGCCAGGGCAGGTCATCTAACTGGCACAGAAGCTCTCCTAAGGTCATACAATGGCTGGGAAAGGATTTAGGAACACTTATCACGGTCCCATTGTCGTTAGCCCTCTTACACACCATTAGGAGGGAACTATCGCCCCTCAAATCTAGCCATGTGGCCAGATRTTACATAATTGAATAAGAAAATGAATATGGATACCTGATGATTCAGGGCAGCTAGGCAGAAGAAGTCATGGGAGTAGCTGCTATACAAATCTTACAGTTTCAAGTATTAAGATGAATCCTGAAAATTTCCATTTTCGTAATGATAAGAAGTCTGTTCCTCCATATCTTCTGTTACTTGCTGTTGCTTCCTCCATTCCCTTCTCTGTACTTCAATATTTTGACTGGTAGCACCATACGTTTTCTTTGGACTTACAAAAGTTTCATTGTTCATCTCTGTTTCTTCAGCCAGTTCATCCTGATCAATTATGCCACATTTCTCTTCATTGAGGTTTTCAGGGTCAGCCCATTCCTGCTTCTCCCCAGAAGCAAAGATAGCGTAGAATATCACGCCACTGTAATGCACCAGGGCTGCGATCAGAAAGACGTTCTGCCACTCTTCACGGGTCTGAAAGAATGGTGCAGGTCTCAATAAGTTTCCAGTAACAGGAAATATTACTGTCTGATTTAGACCATGAATTAGCATATATGGAGGAATGACAGTGATCGCTGTCTGATTCCTGATGCTGAAGACAGAACAATTTATGCAAATTATTGCAAAGATTTTTTAATTTTTATAACTACAGCAAATATAATAAAACTTGTGTTTCTTTGCTATTTTTTTCTCTCACAGTGAAGTTTCTCTCTTTCATGTGAAATATTAATGGAGTTGGAAATACAGGGATTTCTCTAACTGCATAAATATGTTTGTGGATCAGTGATGGCTTAGGAACCCTTCCATGGGGGTATGAACTCATTGCAGAGGAATTTTCCAAGTCCTATAGGCATTGGACAGTTGTATGGAGATGTTGCAGAGACTCAGGTTGAGGGGGTAGAAAATAATATCTCCCTACACAGGTAAYTAGTTTATAATAGTTTAGAATCAGGCCACAAGAGTATTAAAAAAGTGCATGTTTAAGACAAACAGAACACAGCTTCAGAGACCAGTGACAAAATGRAATCCCCAGGAATCTTTGAAATGTCTTAACTTTTGTTGCATTACCAACACTTTTCCTAGAAAAGAGGGAGACATGTTACCTTATGTTTTGTCATCGCACCGACAATGAGTGGGCACACCATTCCCGACAGAGTCCCAACGCCATTGGAGATCCCCATCAGAATGCTGGCATAACGTGGGGCTATGTCCAAGTGATTCACATTGAATCCTTCAAAAAATGGGAGATAACAGTCAGCTATACAGCACTGCAACACCAGGCCAGCAGGGTTTTCTACAGCCATTCTGGCTGAAGGGGCCTGAACGGGTAGGAACACTCTATTACATATCTCAGAAAGGATGGTAGGGTTATCTTGGTGATAAATATCATAGAATAATAGAATATCCTGAGTTTGAAGGCACCCATCAGGATCATTGAGTGCAGCTCCTGGTCTTGCACAGGGCACGCCAAGAATCACACCCAGTGTCTGAGAGCCTTGTCCAAATACTTCTTGAACTCTGTCAGGCTTGGTGCTGTGACCGCTTCCTTGGGGAGCCTGTTCCAGTGCCCAACCATCTTCTGGGTGAAAAACCTTTTCATAATATCCAACTTAAATCTGCCCAGACATAACAAAACACTCCATACCTATTATTTTTCAAACCCCCTTCCTTGCCCCCACCTTTGGAGATTATATGGAAAATAAAGCTTGATTCGGCTTCATTTAAAGTTTAAAGTGCCTGTACTTGTTATTTTCTCATACGGAAACAGTGCACTTGGCAAATATTTTTATTTAAGGAATCAATATCTCATATTAGTCAAATGTCTGCTATCTCTTTACCTAGGTTGTAACGGTTTTTAATTCATGTTTTTCAGTGTTTAGTAGTAGGTTTTTTGATTTTTTTAAAAAAAAAAAAAACAAACAAAATATAAACCAGTGGGAAAAATCATTACCTTTACTGTAGTGTGTCTTTTGAGTACATATTTTATTRAGAAATAAAAACAATACTAAATATAAGGTTAGATAATGGTCACTCCTTAAGTAATGAAAATTAGTCATATGAAGTATAGTTGATCACAAAAAAATGACAATGAATCCCAAGTGCCTAGTTTTAAATAAAGTAAGAAGTAGACAACTGGGAAAATCCTGCAATAAAAATTGATTGATAGAAATGGCCAGTTATGCAAGGACCTCATAACTGAACAGCAAAACCACTTCCCATCTGCAGAATCCTGAAACAACTGAGGATCAGCAGTTAAATTTGCTGGTAAATTTTGTTTAATAGATCCATGTTCTTGGCAGTCTTCTTGGAAGATGTTTACGTTCAATCTTCATAACAAAAGGGGATYTTTTTCAGTAATGCTGGCACTGATGGTGCTACAAAACAGCCTGAGACTACAAAACATGAGTGAGACCCATGAAAGGGTTAGAAATATCTTCTAGAGAAGGGCTGGTTTTAAGTTGCAACAGAGGGTGGGCTGACACAGAAAGCAGAAACAAGGTGCTAGGGCTGGGGGCAGGATTGCAACTGATAGTCCTTGTGCAACTATTCACTGCAGAATAATTCTCTCTTTCCCTCACAATCTGTCTCTATTTTCAGGGTTACAGTTAAATAGGATGATAAGGTGACTGACAGTGTAAAGGTATATTAGAAAATAACAGCAGAAAGCTGATGTAAACTGGAATCAATAAAGAGCAGGTTCTTTCAAAGCTTCACGTCCTGTGTGCAACATGTGTCATAGATGCTGAAGTCAATTATTTCTGATATGCGAAGAAATGGGGAGCAATCCATAAGTAGCCACATCAAGAGTAAACATAATAACAGAAATTATGACAGAATGAACAGTGAGGATAATACATCATTTTCATCACAGCAAAAGCAAGAATAAGATTAATTCTTACCAGAAATTGCAAAGCCACTGAAGCCTACTGCTAACACCAGAAAGGAAATAGCCACACCTTTTGTATGAGAATAACCAACCACCAAAAGCAAGGTTGCTTCCATCCCAAAGCCTTCAGACAAAGCAYATGAGAATGAATTACATTTAAATTTCTATTGGTCATGAAAATACTAATAAGCACTATCCAGAATAGCAGCTTAAAATGTGAGATAATTCTTTCCTATCTTTTAGACATTCTTAAACATACTTGAGAGCTTGGTGCATTTTCAAAAATATTAGTATATTTTATTGAGAATATATTCTTTCCCCTCATTCATTACTGTGTAAATGACAAACAATTGGTGAAGTCAATTCATTGAGTAATAGAGGAAAATAATGACAAAGTGACTGTTCAAAAGGCAGAAAAAATCACAAATTCAGAAACATTATAGGTAAAGGAGAAAAACACTTGCCTTTTATTTCTCATAGTTACAGTGATGCAAGATATTCTTGTTAAATAGAATGAAAGAGCATTTTACATACAAATGTGCTACCAACACAACAGCCCTGAGCATTACAGGGAACTTCCAGTTTCTGCCATTACTGCAAATTAACATTTTCTAATGTACAACATTACAATCCCTCTGTTTTGTTTTGTTTTAATGACACTATTAATATGCCCTGAAAATACAATGAATTTGATCATCCTTTCTGAAGATGCATAGCCAAGTTGTGTGGTATCACTGATTGCAGGCATCTCTATTTCTAGAAGCCCATGCCATCTATAGATAATACAACAAGCCAGCAACTGGCAGCAGAACACTACCTCACAGGCTAACTGGCTTGAAATCTTTAATTCAGTCTCAACCCTACACATCACAGATTTTTCAGTTCAGTGACTGAACTGGAAACGAACTATTTTGTGCTGTGTTAAAATGATATTGCCCATCCTTCACTTCCTACCCCCGCAAATGAACCTTCCAGCCTAAACTTGTCAGTGGGTCCTGCTGGAAATAGCAAATGGGAATATGGCCAGTTATTGCAAGACTGCATCCGGTGGGAAAGAGTCTCTTCCAGCACCATGATACAGGGTTAAGTTTGTCTGTATGGGTTTGCAGGATGAGGCCTATTTGATCATTCTTTTCTATTGCCCTTTCAATTAACCATGCTTCTTGCCTCCTCCCTTTTTAAAAGCATGCTCATATGAGTAAGGATTTATGTCATGAGGCGTCAGCTCTGCTTCAGAGTAACCATTGAATGCAATCTTGAGTTAATGCAATCTTGAGTAAATTGTCTGTTGTTACAATTAAATATGGACTACACTATGATACTTGCATCAACTGCAGCACACAGTCATATTTTCATTTTGAAATGTCATATTTTCAGAATCCAACAATACCTCCACAGTTCATGACCTTCCTTACGGTGGTAGTRGTTAAGATCTTCCTGCTCCGTAAGAAGTCAGCTAATTGCCCTCCAATGGGCACAATGATTGTCATGACCATRTGAGGAACTGCTGACAAAAGGCCAACCTGCAATTAGACAAATGAGAGCTTACTGTCATTTTCCCTTCACGATTTAGGGGCAAGATAACAGGAACCATAACATTTCTTCACCTCTTTTCCCCTACATCAGACACTTTATCTGATTAGAGCAGATGTTCAAAAGTGGGTGATRGAAGAAACATCTCTTTATGGCCCCAGGAGGAGAAAYCAGAGCACAAGTGARAATCTCAGCTTMGAAATGCCMTGCAATATCCCTAGCACTCATGGAGTTGCACTGGACAGTTTATATTAAATTCTATTGTAGACAACACAAAGCCCTGTCTGATGTGTYCTGATATTGAAGTGCAGAAGTCTTGGTTTTCAACTGCTTTTATATATTTTTGTTATTTATGTTCTCAAGGAGTTCCTGAATAACAAATCTACCCCTGTAACCTGCCACTGTGTAAAAGGAAGGAAGCACCTGCACATTGCATGTGGACTGAAGACCATACAGCATAAAATGTGGCATCATGATATAATTCTACAAATGTTTAACCACCCCTTCARTGAAGAAATTCTTCCTGWTGTTCAACCTGAACCTYCCYTGRTGCATCTCCTAGGGTGAGGTCTGAAGGTCACTGCTTCACCTCAGAYATTTACCTTGCTTATTGCAAATCCAAAGACTTCTTCGAAGTAAGCAGGCTGACTTATAAGGAGCAAATAGAAGGTCCAGCTTCTGCAGAAGTTTGCCACAATGATTGCATAAACTGGCATTGAAGTGAAAAATCTCTTCCAAGGAGTGCTAAATTTCTAGGGGAAAAAATACCCACAAAATTGGGTGGACAGAGGCAAAATAAAGAGATGGTATCTATTATCAAGCCTATCTGATACATTGCAAGCATCTTGCATCACAGATGCAAAAAAAAAAACAGCTAGAGAAATTTTCTTAGAAAAATTAGTATTTTTAAGATGAATACTGCACTACTATTACCCTACTTACTGAAATTACACGAGGCCTTCTGGAATCCTGCTATTGGGATAACAGGATCAGCAAAAGAATCAAAGAAAAGTAGCGAAAACCTTGCACCATTCCCCGCATTCTGGCATGATGCAGTTTGAGATAGTCTATTGAAAGGAGCATTAAAAAAAGGGTTGTCTAAGCTAAGAGACATGCAGTAGTGCAGCAACAAGCAGCTCTTTTCTTCACCCTAATTAATTTAATTCAGAAAAAAAAAGGCCTGTGGTACAGAATTTAATTTCTCTAACTTGCTTTGGCATTTTCAATTAGTATGTATGCTCCAATGTTCCATACAGCAGGAAGCATACTTTGGGGATCTGTTGATTTATAATAGAAATCCAGTCAGAAGCTGGAATTTGTAGTTWTGGCAATACACATTGACATTCTCCCTTTTTTTTTTGAAAAACATGTTAACTGTGTTCTACAGGCCACCGTATGCATGTGGTTGTGCATGCACCCATGAAGGCTGCACTAGTTTCCTCTGCAGTAAAACCACCATACTGCAGGGAAAATCCACGACCTGGAACAATGTGTGTATGTGTGTCTCCAGCCAAGACCTGAGTGACTTTAGCCAAACTTCAGAAGCATGCCCAAAAGTATTTTACACTCTTAGCAAGGTTATTACCCAAAGAGGAAAGAACTCGAGTTACACATTTGTTCCAGCATGTTCAAAACCAAAAGCTAAGAATGAACAGCTCATCAAGAATCACCTTTTTTTTCCACTACTGGCAAAAAAGTTACCTAAGAGAATGCAGAGAAGTTGATGGGAAAATAGGGTTTAACTCAAATCTTACAGGATCTTCTCAGAGAGAGGCTGAGAAGTCTTAAAGCACCTGAGCCATGTGAGAGTGAGTAGAGCAGCTTCTTATTCAGCCAACAGTACCCTTCCAGTCACATGCTTATCTCATTGTGAGCTAAGTGCTCACAAATGACARCAAGAAAAGTCTTTTTACTCACACTTGCATTATGTAGGCTGGCTCCTTCTCCTATACTTGTTTCTATATATATCCTTTCTTCACTGGTTATTGTTGGATGAGYAGCAGGGCTCTCATAGGCATGAAGCAGCCAGAACACGTACCAAACAATCCCAAACATTCCTGCAGAGGCAAAGCAACTTTGTTTTAAAWGCCAATAAACTACACTTCAGTATCTGCAAGCCTTGAATTTTGTTTCAAGTGCCAGTTGAACCAAATCTGCATAGAAGTTATTCCCAGGGAAGTAACGAAATGGGGCAATCAACTCTGTGTGTATTGTAAGCCTGCTTGCAAAGCATTTGAGGATTTTTATTACATTTTTATTACATGTTATGCATGGAGAAAAGAAAAGGCAGGAGGAAAGCTCTCTGTAGAACTGGGGGAAGGAAAAAAGCAGACAGGTCGTAATGTGGCCACAGTCTGCATGGACAGACCTCACTATAAGAAGGCAATGGCAAATCTTGTGGTCTGTCAGGACCAGGAAAAGCCCATCTGGGCTGCTGTTGTGCAAGTCTGGGCTGGAGCCACCTCTGCCACACACTGTGAGGGAAAGAATGAGGCGCCATGGATCAGCCACAAGACCATACCCATGTAGTGGGACCWCTTTGTTAAGAGGGCACTGCTTTACTAAAGATGGGCAGCATGGGGAAGATTTCTCGGGACAGAAGCTTTCAGGTCCATTTGGCTCCCCATTGGCAGCATTCACTGTAGCATTTGCTGTCAGTGTGCACCGTGGGGCAGGCCCCACGTGAGTGTTTGTGCTGCAGAGGAACCTTTGTAACTGCATCCAGTTTTGTCACTGGGTGACCATTGGCTGCAGCCTGTTCATTACAATTTTACAGCCTTTTGTAAAACGTGATTATGAAATGAAAACTCTCAGAATCTGCAATAATAAATTGGAGTAGAGAATAAATTGTAGTACCCATCTGCAATCTCTTAATTCATCAAAACAACTTTGATCCATACTTGTTAGACAGGTTTAAGTAAAACTGACATTACCAGTCTGGTGGCAGAGGTCCTTCATGTTAGGCAACTCACCATAAATATAAAAGACAGATGACCATCCTATATACTGTACCAGCACACCTGCCAGGGGCATGGCGACCACCGCACCTGCGTAAGACCCTGAAGAGAAACAGATTGGTAACATGTCAGCTACACACTTCACATGATAGGTGTGCCCAGATTTCAGAGCAGATGACYCAGGCAGTTGCTCATGTGAGCAGAACTGGAGGGGTGTGTTTGGCTGGTTTTTTTATGAACATGGAGACAGAAGCTCCAAAGTTTTTATTGGGGTGATGAAACACTGACCCCTCATGGGTCACCAGTCTCATTTTGCAGAGTTGTGCCCTGTAGGTAAACAGGATTTGCAAATCCAAGACTGATCACAAACCACCACAGAGGCATAAGCTATATGTGTGCACTTGARTGGGAAATCCCACCTAGCCCTGTGGTGTATGAGGTGAGTTTTGGAGAAGCTAGTGATTCAAGTTTCACAAGCCTTCATGATATTGAGGAATCCTGATGACTGCAGATACATGGGGAGGCTCTTGTCATGGCTCTAGACCCATGACCACACAAGCACTGGTAGCAGAGACAGTGTTCAAACCAATCCCAAGTCTGTGTAACCATGTTCAATTCATATCAACAGCATAAACAAACAGCTGGAATAAATAGGCAAATGTTGACAGGGGGGTAAAAAGGGCTTAAAATATGGTCTGTGCCAAGGTTTCTTATTGGGAAATACATAATACTGGTGAAATATATTTCTAAATGTCTCGTGGAAAGAGATGAGTATTTAAGTGCMATCTAGACATTAGGTTTCAGTGCAACACAGTCCCAGTGGTTTTATATGTGAAGAGTGTTGCTCTGAGTTATTCTAGGAAATTGGATATTTGTGGTTTTGAGAGTAGTGCATGTTTTGTACATAAACATTTGTTAATGCTCTACTCATTAGCAAATCCTTCTCTGCAATGGTTCACACTGATCCTTTTCCCTCACCCCCATGTAATTATTTTTTTCCTACAGCAATAGAAAAGCCCCAGGCCAGAATTTAGATAGAAGAACCAGGAAACTGCTTAACCTGGGTTTTCTTATTTTTTCCATTGTTCCTATGCAGCTTTCAAATRCAAGGATCAGTGATCTGTAGCCACTAAAATTGGTGTCAAGCCRAAGGATGGATCTTTCTCTAGAGATCCCATGTTAGGAATTTCAACGAGAGAACACTGAGGGTGGAGAGTCTTTTCTT
This sequence comes from Malurus melanocephalus, assembly GCF_030028575.1. Lineage (NCBI taxonomy): Eukaryota > Metazoa > Chordata > Aves > Passeriformes > Maluridae > Malurus > Malurus melanocephalus. The sequence goes on along the minus strand of NW_026623248.1, from coordinate 4,210,378 downwards.
TTGGTCTATTCTTCTGCAGGAAGTGTAAACACCTAAATAATCACTAAAACCTGAAGCCATATGTTGTAAAAATAAAATTTGTATAATATATAAACATGGGKTTTTTCCACTTGCTTCAGTCCTCCTTTTATCCTTTATCTTGTCTTTTAGTGCTGTATTTTTCCTAGTCTTACAACTCCATTGCGAATGGACAGATTTTTTTTTCCTGTGACTTTTACATTTTCTATTGAACATTTCCTCCTACAGACATTCGTCTTCAGCTGTCAGCATTGGAAAGGGACCCAGAGAAGAGAGCAAAGTGTATGTCTGATCATAACTCAAAACAGAACGAAGCAGAACAGCTACTGACAAGAAGTTACATCACCTCCACTGCTGCATATTGAGCAGCCAGCCTAACGGACTGAAGTCCTTTTAAGATAATTTTTAAGTGTGTGCTTGTTTAGGAACATCCATTGAGTGTTAATAATAAATGGAATCCCTAAGGATGAAGCAAATAAATACAATATAATTTCTCTCATATGAACCTGTAAACCATTTTTGTTTATTATGAGAGCCATTCTGAGTGTTGTCTTGATGAAAAGATAACATATTAAACAGAAAAGGGCTCACAAGTTCCTAGGCTTAGAGTACAAGCTTAGAGTACAAGCTAATTGTAGCAAATGGCAGAGGGTTTGCATGTTTCCTTTAAATAATGRAAGTAATGAAATAAATCTAATAGGAATATAAACCATAAAATATAAACCATACAAGCCCATCAACTTACCACAGAATGATGTGGTAGCCAACCTGCTTCTCTCCAGCGGCGGAGCCCACTTACTCCACATCCCATGGCAGGCTGGATAGGTGACGCCCTGGCAGACATTTCACACATCACATGATTTGCTTTCACTGCATTCCACTTGAAGTTGTTGCTGACACTGTCTATGCTGTCTAGCTGTTTGTCACCATGGAATGATGTAGGAAGGGTTAGGTAAGTCTGCAACAGCTCGATTGTTTGAGTATGAAAATGTCAAACCAATCAGGATTATTTATTACCTSAATAGTAATATGTTCTGAGGTAAAAATGCTGTTTAGTATAAGCACAGATGGCACAATAAAACTAAAATAGCTCAAATTGCAGCATCAGAAACTTAGATTTTTCTTTACTTTTAAGTAAACTTAGAAATATAAATCAGCATGATTAAAAAATTATCATCCAAACGTAAGTATCAAGTAAAACCGTATATTGATCAGAAACCCTGATCAAAAGAGATTTTATAGCTTTTAGAAACAGGTCTCAAAATCAAACTACGTTGAAAGGACAAAAATGGTGTGTGCTCCTACCTCCACCAGACCTTGAAGAATCCTAACAAACATCACACAGCCATAATGCACTCTTGCTGCAGAAGGTATGATCATGTTCAGTGTAGATGTTAGAAAGATAGCTGCCCCAAATACCCTATGGAGAAAAGTAACATGAAAGGGAGTAAAATTATCGGTTTTTCAGAAGTGATGCTGTTTTCATATTCCACATCAAAGTATTTATAAACTAATTTTAAAATATTTTATTATAATTATTTTTTTTTTTAAATAAGTATTTCAATTGTTTGCATTTCAGTCTCTGAAAACTTATTCACAGGAAATATATGTGACTTCRTTTTTGTGTCTGGTCTTATTATTTACAGTAGGATAAATGGTTGTGTTACAGCACAAAAAATTCTACAGTCAGTGATCAACACTGTTTTATCTAAATTCTCTTCACCTATTGACAAAAGCAACAGCCCATGCCTAGGCAGCTCATTATCTGAGTGACAAGAAAGCACTGAACAGATGAGCACAAAAGTAAAGAAGCTGACTAGGCTGGCAGAGAGAAGTGACAAAGGAAGTGATTTGTATAGAAAACAGTCTGAAAATATGAACTAGAACACAAAGCCCACAGTCATATCTTGACATTTAGGAGGCTGCTTTCAAAGCCTAGTAAACATTTAACTGAGAAACAAGTATTATTTATCTCTCTATTGTAATGCCTGAAGAAAAGACTTTTGCATTTTGCTTTCTTACCACTAATAGAAATATCAGGTCTGCTATCATAACACTATTGACTCAGGGAACTACAGCAAATCATGTGAATTAATGAGCATGTGAAAGAAGAAACTGTTACAAAGGGAACCTGTTTAATTATCCAAACAGCTGTCTCTGAAGACTGAGYTTCCAATCTCTGCTACTTCTTTTAATGCCTACTCTTAATATGTATAGGTTGTTAACGCATCATTTACATTGAGTTAGAACCAGTCACTCTTCTATAACAATTTAAAGAGTTGAGTATCATTTCCACAAAGRGCCAGTATCTTTTTATCAGTTCACTGTCATTTATCCCAAAGAAGTTGATCTCCACCTTGACTAGAAATATTCCAGTTTTTTTCAATTCATTCACAATATTCTTCTGTCCTTCCTCCCAYGATCCCTGGGCAGCTGCCACTTTGGAATCGAAATAGACTTCTTTACCTACAGGCTCCTCTGCCCAGAAGGGTGCTCTTATTGAAAACTGATATCAAGAGGTGCCTCATGTTCCATATATCCACCAAACAATGCTGAAATCACACTTAGATTCATGTTTGAGAATAAGCARCAAGTTAAAGGGATGGTGTCACTAAATGGCTCATGACCTTTTTGGTGGAATGCAGATCTACATCAATTTGGAAGAATGTATAGGGCAAATCACATAGTGTTAGAGGGTTTTGGTGCAAAACCATAAAATACTCAGTATTTCCAGTCATTCTGGGATCCTTTTGAATCCCACATTGTTACAGATAATTATGTGCATTAGAGAAATGCACGGAATGGCTCGTCTATACATATATATTCAAGGTTGTGATTAAGCACAGTTTAAACAGGCAGCAAAAGAGTCTTTGCCTAAATCTGTAAAGTGRGTAATAGGATAGAATTTAATTTCCAGAGTGCAGCTGGGATGAAACAAAGCTTTTCTCTTTCTAGGGGTGGTGGGTTCATTGGCCACAGAGCTCCTGGTTTCCTGCCCTGTGTCTTAGCAAACAACCACTCTGAAACTGAAACTTGGCACCTCTGGTGAACCTACCTAAGCCGAAATYGGTTGGGTAAACAAGGAATAAAGGAAAACCAGGGACTTAATGAATCCTATTTCTGCAAATAGAAATACTCTTTGAGGTCAGCTTTTGAGCTATTTTTGTTCCTTAGCAAATTCTACTACTAAATGCAGTTATGATAGTCAAATGCATAGTGTGATGTTGTAGTACAGTGTTAGACTGAGTTGCACTTTGAGCTACCTCTCTCATGGAGAGACATGTAGATTTTTCTGTGCTTGTGCATGGCATGTGCTTAAAAAAGCAGTCTACTGACAGAATTCATCAAGTTACAATATAAACATGGTTGRTTTTACTGTTTGCAAGTAAATTAAGGAAACAAAAGCCAAACTAATAATATGCTGAATTATTCAGCCGACAGTGTGCGCATCTGTGTTTTGGAGCCCGTCTGCTACAAAAGCTGGTGGCAAGACTAGAAAGGCTGGAGAAGTGATTAAGCTTAGCTAATTTGTTTGGCTTATTTGGCAGATGGAAAAATATTCTGCCCAGGCACTGTGATGTGAGAGASAAATGAATAATTGAGGATGTTAACWGTGTTGAAGAAGAGGTGCAAACTGAAGTCTGAGTAAYTTTGGTTATGGACAGAGGGAAGTTGGGACTGAGCAGTATGGGCAGTTCTATGGGATGACTGTTCTGGAGTAATTTCCCCAAGGGCATATGAGTGAGAAGAACATCCAGGCAGCCTTGTAACCCCTATAACTCTTTACAGAATGCAGAAAGCAAAGTACTTTGATTTGGGGCAAAGTACACTATGTAACTGATCTTAAAGACCTTTTCCAATTCTGTCAGTATTTGCAGATAAGTCACATTTGTTCGCAGAGAATGAAGTTAGTACCAACCTTCTTTTTTTTTTTTTAATGTGATGATCTCAAATGCCCTCAATGTGCACATCTCATAAGCTCATTCACAACTAGCTCTCTTCAGACTAAATCTGTCTCTCTTGAGATCATGTTCAAAGTTCTGAAGACCTTTCGAAGTAAAGCCCAAAATCAAAGTTAACATTCAAAAAACTAACTACTTTCCTTATTCATATTTTCAAAAGCAGCTGAATTTAAAAAACATAATAAAAACTGGCTGACAAACACATTGATCATAAAAGAAATCTGTACAGATTCTGAGAGATCACCAAGCAGAAATCAGGAGGCTCCATTAGAAGTTCTATGCAATCTTAATGGCAGTCAGTACTGTATCCAGACAGGGCAAGGATATTTGTGTGTGCAAGGATGTATTTTTGACTTCAGAATATAAATTACTCTGTGATTCCTTCATGCCCAGCTTCAGTCCACAGGAAATTTTAAAGAAGAAAGGTCAAACTCTGCTGGAAAACTACTGTTTAGTGTCAAGTCGAGCTAAAAAGCACTAAGACAACTTCTTAATGTCAAAAGCTTCAACCACTGTTGGAAGCATTAGGTGTCATTTTCCTAACCCTTTCCAGAAAACATTATTGTTTAGAGAAGAAATGTGTAAATATTTGAGATGAATGAGTGAAATTGAAAGAATCAGCGAGAGAGCCATAACGGAAATCTTGTCCCATTTTTTATTACAGACATAAATACTACATGTTCAGATTCAGATTTGCATTCCTGAAACATATTAATTCACTGTTTTAGTAATTGACATTTACACAGTGTAAAACAATTTCCAGGCTCTAAAGCCTAATTCTTTTGCTTATTGTCTTCTTACCTGTTAGCAGCCAATTTGTTTGCGATGAACCCTCCTGGAATTTGTGTCACAATGTAACCCCAGAAAAAAGAGCCATGAATGAGTCCCACTGTCTCTGGATCCCAGTTGAATTGGGCTGWCTGTAAAGGAAATGGGACAAATGCTGTAAGATGAAGCATACTGATTGTAAGGTAATTAAGAAGTCACACAGAAATCACTCCATGCTCCAAACCAGGCCTCTTTACACTGGCTGCTCAGGGTTGCTGAGTTTGAAAGCCCCAGTTAAGGCAAAAGGATGTTCAATTCCATTGTGAGATTATGGCTTTTGCCCTTAGCTGTCAGTCAAGTGCAGCCACAAAGTAGCCAATGTTGGACCTTCAACTTGGTCACTTGCCACTGCTTCCCCCTGRGCTCCTTAATCTTGAAACCTTTGTTTTCAAGACTGCTCACAGTTATAAGAAGGACCTGCTGCCTTTCAATGGCATCCTATTTCCCCAAGATTAGCAAGGTTGCTTCAGATTTGTTCATGRTTCTCCCCGTCAGGGCCAAACTCTGACCATCTACTGTCATGATTAAATGGCATGGGAGAAGAAAAGAGCTGGGGGTGAGGAGAATATCTGAAGACAAGGCAATCTGAAAATAAAACTAGGACACAGTAGCCAGCGACTAGTTTATCTTTTATTAGAAGGGATGCCAGTTGTAGGGCTGGATTTGGATACAGGAGGCCAACTATAGGCTGGTCACAGCTGGTTCCTAGTCAAAAATGCCTGCAGTCAAGAGAAATGCATTTACCATATACCTCATCTTTGAATWCTAAGTATTTAAGTCTTCTTGAGGYTCCTCCTGARCAAGGACTTTTCTATTTTCTGAAGACATTTTGACACACCTTATTCAGAAAACGGATAGCCAAAGCCCCATGCAAATCACAGAGGGAAAAAAGCACAGATAGGGAGATCCAAGGTGCCCTTTCTGCCCTCCATTCTGGGCCTGAATCAGTATAAATACACTATTGCAAGGACAGGGCCCACTTTTTCTCCATGAGCCCTTAGCTCTGAAGAACTCTTTTGGAGCAATAAGAAGTCATAATGTTGTGCTTTATAATTGTTTTCATGCTAATCACATGTCAGGAAAAGGTGGCTAAGCATTCTGTGAGGAAGCAGCACAGACGTRTTTTAAATTCAGAATTAAAACTGCCACTAAAATGCCACAGAGAATTGACAATACAGTGATAAGGCTTAATATCTCTTTTATATATATATATATATTCTGCATGTAAAAATAAGAACAGTTTTTCCCACTACATAGATTTTTTTTTCTCACAAAGGAGCAAATTAAAAAACAGCTCATTGCGTGACCTGCAGGGAGATGGCATTAATTAGCCAGACATGCTTACAGAGGATTAAAGGGTTTTCCTCCCCATTAAGATGCATTTTGATGTGTTCCACTTTCCTGTGCTGAAACAYTTCTGTTTAAACATCTAGTTTTTTACTAGTGATTTCCAGCTGAGTTTCAAGATATCGTTAATTTCTGAAGGCAGAAAACCCATGAGATATGGAAATATTTTCTCATTCAGGAGGTGCTCATGCCCAAGCACTATGAGTTTAGATTGGGAAGGAATTTATTCCCATTTCCTRAAACCTCCTCTTCTGACTTTCCCAGCCTATGCAGGCACCTACTATCTCCTGCTTAAGTGCAGAACCTGGAATTTCCACCAGGACCACAGGGAACAGGGATTAGACTGAATAAATACAAATTCAGGAAGAAGTCTAAGCATGGCTCCTGTGAGAATAAGTCATGGAGACTGGCATACTTTTAACTTTGGAAATTTACAATAGACATTTTCTGYACTCTTCTTTACCCAAAGTTAAAATATCTAGGAGAAAAGCTGATGAATAATTGCATAGCATTTAATTCAARAGTCAAGATTCCTGTGAATTTGTTAGGACAAAAACATCAAAAAGACATCCAAAACTAAGTCAACAATTACAGAAAATGTAGAGATTCAAGTTCATAAAGTCCRTAAAGGGACACTCAACATCACAGCCAAATACCAAGGCAGGGCAGGCAACATTAAGGTATGACTTGAACCTGCTTGGGTGCATTGATAAAGCTGTGTAGAATCTGCTGTGGATCACATCCATCTACTGCAAATTCAWAAGTAGCTTGGTACCTAGCTCTTAATATATCCAGACAGCAATCCACATTGTCAAAAACCTGATGCCTTACTGCCAGTGACTGCTTTAAGATCCAGAAAACTATCCACTGACATGAAGAGTGGCTGCAGTGCTACATAAAATAATTAATAATTCCTTCTGCAGTAGCATCAGAACACTTTTCCCCAAAAGATAGCGAATAGCAAAAGCTTCTGCCACCACAGCAAAATCTGTCTACAACTGACAGATCAGGGACCTGGTAGACATGCAAAGTAATTCAGTTCTCATTTCAGGTACTTACGTCCTCTCTATGACACTGCAAATTCTCAGATCTTACAGATTTGTAATGTGACTTCATCACATAAATAGGAATTAAGTGCCTCCACATCTATATGCATCAAGGCTCATGTGTAYCCCTCCTTCAGTTTTTTAATTTATGCATACACAGGACTTTGCTATGTGGCACGTTGGTGATTTTGCAATGGGATCTGCTCAGAAGAGTGAAAGGAAGATGTTTTCTCACCTGCAGCTCTGGCTTCCCATCAATATAGACAGTGTTATTGTTGACCATTTCCACAATGGCAACGCCCAGGTTGCACCTGATGCCAAAGGAGATGCAGAAGCCCAGGCCGCTCATGATGGCGATGATGTAGCGCTTGGGCAGGCCACAGCAGTAGCACTCACACATTGCTGGCCGGCGGCTGCTCGCCAGCACAGGCTGCCCCTCTGCTGTCAGCTCCATGGCATCCTCCTCCACGTTGGTGCCATCAATCTTCCTACACCGATGAAGARAGAAAGGTTAGCAGAGACTGCTCTTTCCAGAGTGACCTCTGAAGTTCGCACATCTGAGCCATCTAGCCAGACACCTAGCTGCAAAAATGTTCACAGGCTATTTATGAGCATAACTATGACACCTAACTGGAGGYCTGTCATGATAGATTCCACTGATTCTTAGGAAAATATACATATGATTAAATTAACCATAATTTMTAACTAGAGCTACTAAGCAGAGCTCCCAGTAGGTTTCAAGAAAAGGGCAAATACAACACAAAGCATGATATCACTCTGCCCCAAACTCTGGAATTTGTTTTCTCATGTGAGACAAAAATCAGGGCTGTACGGCAGAGAAGAGAAGTCTCTAGCATCAGAGCCCCATTAAAGATGTAAAAGTGACAGGTCCAGACTTTCTCTGCCTTTCGAAGGCATTCGAAGGCATTCGAAGTCAGGTATTCCCTCTTCTCTGAAATATCCTGTCACTACGAGGACTGATTTTGCTTCAAAGTGCACCCCTGCAACTCCTATTGCAGAACATGTTGAATTTTGTGTAAAATACTTACTATGAAATGAGATTTGAAGGCAGGCAGAGAATTTCTGGGCAGCTGATTCATCACCCCTCAGCAATGGAAGCTCAATGGGCTTTGCCTCGGATCAAATTTGGTGTGGCAACTGCAGTGGAGTTGGGARGAACTGGGAGGGAAGGTGTCAGGCATGGGGGTGCTCCCACTTACTCAGAATAGAAGCAAATGGCACCRAGCCATATCAGCCTGTGAGAGGYTGYCCATCAGCTACAACTAACACARGGGTGCAGCTTCTCAGGCTTTGCAWATCCAGCCTTTCCTTTTGCTRCAAGCAATCTAGCTGAGAGATTCATATTAAACAAAATGGCACTTCCATGCAATCTAGAATTGCATAATAGTGCAATTAAAAAAATAATTTAGTCTCCCAATCTGATTAGGGCTGTTAACATCATGCTGCAGGACCAGGTAAAGTCTCTGGTAGAAAACATGAGGTAAGAAAGAACTAGACACACCCACCAGACCAGAGCTAGGTAATTCCTTTCCTAACATTGTCTTTCCATGCATTTTTTTWAWATGCAGAGTATGTTTTTTCTGACATTCTGAAACATGTAAGGGCATGGGTAACTGTGAATACATGACTAGTCCACTGAGCATTACYCATGAGCTCAAGGTTATGCATTTACTAAGGGAGGCCCCAATCAGTAGCCTTTCAATTTCAGCATCACAATGAAGCTCAGGGTCCAGCTCCTTTTGTGTCTGCCATGGAGTTACATGGAGTACTGTGAAAATATGAACAGCTAATTAATCTGAAGGAAGTCCAGCTTGCCATGTAAGATGATGAAATTATTTAATTCCCTCTTTTCTGATAAGGAATAACTTATTTCCTTTTTTCACACATCTGGCTGAGTGTATTTGAAATCTAATGTACTTTGGTTTTCCACATGAAAATCAAYTGTAAAGAAATGTTGACAGAGCATACAAGGATGGGCTACATCTGACTGATCTACACAGTAGCTGGTTGGGTTTTTTGGGACAGTGTTGGTTTAATCACAGCTTTCTCCAGTTGTTGTAAGCCTAATGTACTACCCATAATTTAGTAGCTAGTACTCAACACTAAATTTCACAGATATAGGGGGTAAGTATGGCTTCTTGTGCACTTAAATATATCTTGCCAATATAAAGTTCTACTGAAAATCTCATCACTTTTAGGCTTCAGAGCTAACGGGTGCATCATTTACTATATTATTCCTTTTTACATCACAATATAAGTCCATTATTTCAGCCATAGTCTTAGCAAAAATAAAATAAGCATGCTACAGTCCATCAGCTGACATTTTCAAGAAACACTAGAATCACAGTGGTTTTGGGCCAGAAGGGAACTCTTGGAATTATTTCATTTAATTCCTTTCTCAAAACAGTGTCCACTGCAAAGTTAGCTTCTTAGCTCATTGTCAGTCAGACTGGGGCAAAGATTTTGCATTAAAGCAAGTAACACAGAAAATGCATCTTACTGCAGTGTTATTGGGGGTGATTGAGATCTTACAATTCCCCTGCAGGGAACAGAATTGTTAGTGAAATGGGAGTACTAATTCAGTCAGGCACTTTAAAAAGAAGAAACCATACATTCCATGCTCTATGTCTTAATAGAAGTGGGTGTAAACACAATGAAATACCAAAAATRAATACCTCAGGAATTAAAAAAAAACTATTGAATAATTATTTTTAGAACTGTTGTCAYCTCCAAAGTGTTATTAACAAGCCAACAGAAATAATTTAATTGTTTTATTCTAATTAAATCTAAGATAYTGATGGAATCAAATCAATTAACAATTTTTCAATTTTTTTTAYCTTTACCAGGCTCTATTTATAAGAGAGATGTTAGACTTTAGTGGTTGCATTGTTTTGGGCAGCTGAAAAAGGTTAGACACTTCATGCAAAGCCAAAACATCTGGACATTTTAAGCTGGCTGTCAATTYAGATAGGCATGAAAACATTCTTCTGTTCCAAATTCACTGCTAGAAGTGGTGACCTAGGACTAGAACTACAGACCAATATTGTCTCTGCAGAGAAATTAATTATTCTGCTACTGTATTTGACTAATCAAAAGAAGCAAGTTGAGGACTGATCCATRATCCCAAATCCACATTGTATACTTCATACCCCCAAAGATCAATATTAATGCCTCTATACCAGGTTTGCCTTGGAGAAAACTATTTTTCAAAAGCGCTCCAAAACGGCAGATATTAGAGCGGTGCAGGCATTCACAGAGCCAGTGTCTGCACTGGCTTTTTGGTATTATTTTATTAAACAGGTGTATAACAAAGATATTGCAACTGCATAAAATTATGGGAAATTTAACTTCCAATTGATCCATATATTTCGATAGTGTCACTGAAAATTTTCTCTAGTTGTACACCAGTGATTTMGAAGAAAACTGCTCCAGGGCCAGTGTTCTCCTCTAATTATCTGTCTCATGCAGGAGATGCAGGGGTGCATTTTCCCGCACAGGAAATGTTCAGTCCTTAGATCTGTTTTTCCTTTTCCCAGCAAACATACAATACTTGGCAAGTAAAAAAAGCTACATTGAAGGTATCTGCATCCAGATTCTGTGCCCAAATGTCATAATAACTKTATGCAAAATTTCTCTTTTTTATTGAATACCTGCTCTGGCATACACAGAATTTTGAAAGAATGAAAGAAATTTTAAAAATTCCTACCAAGAATAAATAAAATTGCTATAGCACATATGCATTCAGCATTCTGTATTTAAGGGGATTTTAGCAGAGGAGTTAGTTCTTTCTTTAAATGATAAATTAGGTGTACTAGAATTTAATTTCATTTGATTAAAAACTCATCGATTCTACAGTAACAGGCAAATGTTAATATTTGTCATGTGTTAAAACACATTCTAGAATGGATTTCACCAGGTTGCAGTCTTGTACCTCACACCTATAAATCCAACAATTACAATGATCCCTGCATAACGTCAGAAACCTATACACTGATTATCCAAAAATATTGTTAATCCAAAAGCAGATACAATCTTTTGAGATCTAATTAACCCTTCAAGGATTTGCCCAGGTGATAATGTTCCTTAGTAAATCCGTATTTKATGCACTGGTACCAAATCCCAGTACAGACATGCAAACTCTTTTTAAGTTACTCAGGGCGGGGGACCTCTCCTGCTGTTTTCTGCATGGTGTTTGCATGAAACCCACAGCAAGTCTCAGACACCAAGGGGCTGCATTTCGCAGGTGTTGCACTCCCAGGCTGTAGAGCAGTTTCTCCTCAGCACAGGGATGTTTGCCGTGGGGTGCTGCAGCGCAGTGCAGCGCTGCRCTTGCACTAACATGGAACAAGTGCACAACTCGCAAATCAGCTGGATTCTGTGTTCACAGCACTGTACGGTCTGGGAGGCACTAAACTCTCTCTACTTGTGTGGAAAGGGAAATTCTGAAAGGACTAACATGACAACGCAGCACAGTCAGAAGAGCCCTGTGCAATGCAAGCGTCTATTGCCCAGCTTCAAGGTGCAATTTTCAGTAATTTAAGCTAATTCACCAAGGGACATCTGCAGCAGTCAGAACTACACCTATCAGGGYACAGATTTCAAACAGAAGCCATGTGGCACGGCTCATGTGTCTTTTCACATTGAAAGTGACATTTTTGAGCTGTAAACCCACTTAGTCACTTCGTCAGTAAGTCCACAGTTGCTGTGATCTGCTCCAAGACTCCTGAAATGCTTAGAGCTGGCAGAGCCTAATATCTTACTGCTTCTTAGAAGTCTTTGACTTCTTCTTTGACTGCACTAAGTTCACACAARGACCAAAGTATTTGTGTCTGTCAAGAAAATCTGCATGAAAAAACTTTCTTTTCTGGGAAATATAAGAATTACAGAGGCTCAACTCTCATCTTCATTCACTAAAGCCTTAAGTCCTCTAATTTTTTTCCTGCCCCATTGTATATAATTAATCAAGAAAAAAAGAATTAAAAATATTTTCTACAAAGCATTAATTTTTTTAACATCTTCTAAGATCTTTCAAATGAAACAGCTGCCAGTAATCTAAAGAAAGAATGGCTCTAGAGCCACCCAGTTCAGTCCCCCCTGACTCCTTTCCAGGGTCCAGACACCATAAAATCACCTCCTGTGAGCAGACCTTTATTTTGCAGCACCCACCAAATAAGCACACCTGTGAGGAGGTGGAAAGTTGCTTTATACTGCTTGTGCTTTAGCACTTGAGCTGTACTGTGGACAATTGCTATGGAGAAGCAGCTCTTGTTGGGTCTGCTCTGCTGTTTGCAAGAGACTGGAAATGGAGCAGGAAGGCATGGACCAGTCATATTTACCAAAAYTAAAAAGTATTTTTCTACCCACTGTGCCAGTTTTGACCTCACATCAACCCACCACAGTCAGTGAAATCACATTTGGGGGTCTAATCAAGGATGTGCATTATTATAAATCATCATCGATCAAATGCTAGAAGAGAAACCAAATTCTTTGCTCATTTACAMCACATTAAAGCCAATGGGATTGCAYGAAGAGCAAAGTCGAGGTTGCAGCTGGTATATAAGTACATGTACCATCATGTAAAAACACAAGTGTATGCTCTCATTTGTAGACTAAGCTGCAGAGAATGAAGTTTAAATTAAAAAATATGCATGTTTCATTAATTTATGGAAACTTTCAAATATGACTGTGCATGTCCTACAAGACTGCTCAAATTGCAGCAATTCTTACTTAGATCTGAATGTGGACATGGTAAAAAAGACTTTTATAGATTATTTCCTCTGCTGATTGGTACATCTAAGGAAGGCACAGGGATACCTATGTCTTAAACAGAAAATAATTAAGTTCAGCAAATTTTCTTGCATCTCAAGTGATGTTTGGGTCAATTTGATTCAGAAGCAGTGTTGCTGATGTTGGTTGCCTGTACTATCACCTGTGTAGGAACCAGCATGACATCTTTGATRCACGGTTTCAAGAGGAGAGCAATCTGGATAAACTGAAGTGAACCGGTATGTTGACACATCAYATATCACTAGATACAAACCTTATGTGTATTTGATCAAACTAGCAARCAGAGCCCACAGCAAAGAGAATTTATCACTGAATAAATTACTTCACTCAATGTTCTAAAATATAAWCAGATTCCCTGGAATTACTATAGAGTACTGTAAAAGTCAAAAAAGCAAAACGTCAGACTTGTCCATAACATTGTAAATTAATAAAAGTTAAGTAGGARCTGTGTAGAATACCGATACTCTGTTCACATGATACAGAAATAGAGTAACTGCAATCTACCAGTGCTTATTATGAATCTCTTAAAAATGTATATGCTATAGTATAACAAAYAGACATTCTTATAGGTTTTCCTGGGATCAAAGGCATGTTTAGATGTGCCAAGAACTATTTCTTGACTCAAAATAGCAATCCCAATAGAAGGCAAACTGGTGGATTTAAAGCAAATGGAAGTCAGTCACTAGAAACACCTTCAGTTAAAATGTTGGCCTGAYCCACACAAAGATTTAAAACACTTAATATTAAGCATGGAAGAAATGCCAGTAACCACTCTGGCTCTCATCTATTGATTACACAAATAAGTGTTGTCAGCAGCCCCTACTAACAGAAATAACCTTGTATTTAAATGAGAAATATCTTTCCATTTATAAAACTGGTCATGTCTTACATCAGATTTTCATTTAGCTAAAAATAAAAATCTTCATYTCTTGGTTCATAAAACTGTCAAGTTAAGATGAAAGCCTTTAATCTTTTTTTCTGCTTTTGCTAGCAAACAGCTGCTTCTCTTTTTTCTCTCTCTAATTTCCTAGTCTGAGTAAACACACACATACCCATCTCTAATACACTTTCTCTTACTGATTAGGAACAAGTTTTAAAAAAACCCAAACCTGTAATTTACGACATTAAGTCTGATTTCAAGAGCATCATCACTTTGGACTGTTAATTCCCATTAAATTATTGCTTTTTCTCATGCAAGCTAAACCACAGAATTATTCTTATTTAATTATTTAAAAGTTTTTTAATTAAACACTTTTTCAAACTCTTTTTAATATTAGAATACTTTATATTTATTTTCACCCTTTTTTGTTAAATATAAATATTCTATGAACSATAGTCATTTGCTGTTGTAACTGCTTCTTTTACATCATCTGTCTCACAGCAACATGTCTCACTCCCTGAACTCAGATATTACTTTTGCAACTCTATATTCTGTTTTATATTTATATATTTTTTCTATATTGCATTTCTCTTAAATTGCATCAATGGACCCATCTGGGAATTTTTTTTTGGGTTTTACCTTCTCAGATTCCCCAGCGTGTCACTAATGGTGTTCTTCACCTCTTCCTTTCCTGGGTTAAAAAATTTTTCTTTCAGTGARCTGAGCCCTTTGAAAGGCATTTTKTCTTTCTTCTTCAGTCAATCCCTTATGTTAACAAGCATTCACTTCTGCTGTCATATTTCCCAATGCCAGAGTTGGGAGCCTCCACCAGTCCCCTCGGTGACCTCTGCAATAACAACCAGTTGCTCAAGAAAGGAGYRGCTAAAAWATAATTWAAAAAAAAAAAAAAAATYAGMTCTTCCAAAGGCAGAAGGAGATCTGGAGCAAAGCCCCTCAGACGCACTCAGGGACTCGGCACGGCACTTGGAGCAGCTCTGCCGTGCTTGGTTGGTGCCTGTGCTGGGGCAGCTGCTCCGGGGGCCGCAGCTGACGAGATGGAGGTGCTCCTGGGGGCCCGTCCCTGGGCAGGATGTACTGCCTGCTCCACAGGCAAACCTCAGGCTGGCTCGCTGGGGCTCATCCTCAGTGTGTCCCTCCCTCCCTCTCCCTCCCTCCTTCCCTCCCTCCCTCCCTGCCTCTTTCACACGAGATCCTGTGCAAGGTGGTGCTATAGTAACAGACACAATACCTGTCCCCAAGCCACTCCAGTTCGCTAATAAGACCTCATCTATGGCAAGGGCCAGAAGTTTATTAAATATTTATGAGTCCTTTCTGCAGGGAGGGAATTATTGCAAGCTACAGTTCTCCTTCACTATTTACCCCCTGCCTGGGGAAGGCCCTACCATGATGCCCTTKTTGGTCTGAACCCAAAACTGCCTTCCCCAGTCAGGTCATTTATTATTGATGTTGCTGGGCCCTTGGGCACACAGACATAGAGGTACATTGGTGCAATGCTGTTTGAATAAGCAATGGCAGACCAGCCATAAATTAAATCCATTGCATTCTTGAAACACAAAGCATCTCAAAGAGGTGAACCAGTCCGACTCAATGTGACTTCATGACAACAACCCGCTTTTCCCATCATACTTCATACATCATAAGGCAGAAAGTACTTAATGAAAACTCTTGTGGAAATGCAGCCCAACACTCCACTCATCATGCCTACACATTGGCAGGAATCAAAGGAAGAATTTCTGCAGTTGGCAAGGCCTCAGATATTGGATTTGGGTTACAGACAACAAGCAATAAAACTCCAAACAACAACAATAACAATAACAACAACAACAAACAAACAAACTCCCTCAAAAGAAAAAAAAAAACCAAAAAACCAAGAAATCCCATCTTTTTCATATACTCCCTCCACAGTCAGACCCTCTCTTTAGGTGAGGGGAAAGGAAGAAAACTTGTAGACTGTTGGAAAAATTGAGAGCTTTGTGTTTGGCACATTACCTTACTCCTACAAGGACAGTTAAATTAAGAACCTGTCAGCTCCTCAGCAGGCCAACAGCMGGATGAGAATAGATTACCCTTGGAAGTCATCAGCTGAGAGTTTCCATATGGAGGGCAGGAAGGTGCAAAACCATCAACCACAGCTCCTGTTCTACCACAACCTACATGGTGTCCCTGAGCCAGACCAGACACAGGCACTGGCACCCCAGCATGGTTCAAGCCATGCAACATCCAGTCTCTGGCAGCAGCCTGCCATAATACCCTTGCAATGACCTTTCCAGTGCCAGTATCCCTGGGGCTGCAGGCTTCACACTCTCTCAGGCCTAGGCCTACGCCTCAGGGCAGCTTTGTCGCTGGGGCTGAGGTGCCCMCCSCTATGGGGGATACAGATCAGAAGGGTGCGGGAGCACCAGTGGTGGGGCCCTGCTGTGATCGTCTTGGAAGGCGCTTTCCAGCACCAGTGTTCCTGGAGCTCAAGGTTCTTTAAATCTTTCAAACCTAGCCCTAGGCATAAYCCTRACCTTAGCCCTAGTTAATTACCCAAACCCAAAAGCTGGGTCAGAAGGATGGAGGAGCAGTAATATGGGCCTGGCCATGATAGTCTCTGCAGGCCCTTTGTAGCCCCTGTGTGCCTGGAGCTCGAGGCACTTTAGATCTCTGAACCCTAACCCTAGGCAGAACCCTAACCCTAGCCCTAGTTWATTTCCCGACCCCACTGCCTGGCTCAGCCATGTCACAAAGCTGTGGGAGCAGCCATCTTGGGGCCTTGCCGCGATGGCCTCCGCAGGCCCTTTGCTGCACCAGTGTGCCTGGAGCTCCAGGCTCTTTAGATCTCTCAACCCTAGCCCTAAGTGTAACCCTAACCCTAACCCCAGCGCCAAACCCAACCCCACAGGTTTTCCAGCACAGAGAGATGTAGGAGCAGCAACGTTGGGGCCCTGCCGGGATGGCCTGCGCAGGCCTTTTGCAGCCCCAGTGTCCCCGGAGCCCRAGGCTCTTTGGCTCTCCCAATCCTAACCCAAGGCACTGCCGGCAGATTGGCACTGGACCGTGGCTCTGGTCTCTCCCTCCTGCCCTACACAGTCCTTGTCCTTCCAGGCTCAGGGGCCACACTTTCCCTCCAACTTCTGTTCAGAACTTGGTCTAGCCAGACTCTATACGAGAGAGAGGAGAAAAAAAGAAAGTGTGAATGTGATTCCTCCAGAGGAGTGAACAAGATTTGAGTTCTTTTCACTTTCAGACCCCTCATTTGCATGTTTGGACTGAGTGAGTATGCTTGAGTGGGATGTAAATCTGGCCCAAAGCAGTGTTAGGACTATCCATCCACCCCTCCTTTCCTCTCCTGGCTCCTTGCATATGCCCTCAGTCTCTGGGTTTTAGAAATCCCTATAATACAGACACCAAACGTCTGGATTGTCCCAGTTTCACTTTGAGGAAGGTGATGTTGGAAAATTCACTTCTTCGGGGTTATGTGAGCCAGGTAAGCAGCTTTCACTGAAATCCTTTATTCCTAGTGTGAACCAGGAGGGGARAAGAGATGGAAAAGGAGCATACTTAGGAGCTGAGAGTTTGGCTTTGCTGCAGTCTCTTTTGTTGCAGCACTGGCTACAGTTTCTTTCTCCTCTTTGAATAATTCATATGATGTAGGGAAGTGTTGGCTCGACACAGCCAACACATTTTTCCTTTCAGACAGTCCTCCCAGAGCAAGCATTAAAAACATGGGCACCTCCAGCTCCCAGCACCACCCACCCACATGCATCTGACATGTTTCTGTCCAGTTGGGTTGAACAGCACCTGCTCTCACTGCCAGCTCAAGGACTGACCAGTAGCTCTCCTTGCAGCTTGTCCCACTGCCCTSGGAGCAGCTGCACCTCCTCTTCTACCTCCTCCTCACACTGCTCAGGCTTGAAYCTGGCCATCTCCAAACTGAGCAAAAGTAAGAAATTCCTCCTGCTTTCTCATCCAAACCCCTGGCCCTGGTTTACCATTGGGGAATGCAGACAGACAAAACAGTGAACTCACCACGATGGCCCAACACAGTCTCATTTCCACATTAAAGCAGCCTCTCCAATACTCACTAGGCCCACTGAAAATGAACCCTAGACGGCCAACTGCCAGACACCAGAGGTACATAGGGGTTTAGGAATATATGAASCTACATGAAGAAATTGTCTTCCACTTTAACAAACATGTATTTGCAGGCATTTGAGATCGTTTCCTGAATGCTTTTATGGCAGCTGAACATTTGGAAGCATGGAAGAACCCAGTTCCAAACTAGAAATCATGCAAACTCCAGTGCAAGGAATTTACTTTGGAAGACTAGAACTCAGGTTGGAAAGYGGTTCGAAACATATACCTCCCAGCAGCTGTGAAGAGGGTTTTAGCTTGCCCTTCTTTCTGGGCTTCTGGACCTGGTTCGGATAAAGAAAGCACAGAGCAGACACAAGAAAGGARTTATGTTTAAATTTTAGTGCTTTGTTCACTTATCCACACATTCTCTAGTTGCATTTAGCATGGATGTCTGAAATCTGTCCTTCATGCATTTGGGACTGAYTCAAGTGGCTCCCTCAGAGATATATTCTGGCTGGCCCCTGGCAGGGTACGTTTCCCTTGTGAGTGTAGGGGTCTCTCATTAGCAATACCACCTGCTCACCATTAACAGAATTACACATTTCTCACAGCAGGTTTCCTCTCTTCCTCTTCTTTTCTCTTCACAATCCTTCACTGCCTGCACTTTTGCACTGCTGCAGCAGTAGCTCCTTTTGAATTTCCTTGACCCTTTTTCTAAGATCTAAAGAAAGTGTGTTACTCCCTCTTGTTTCTCCGCAGGGAGGCAGCCCGACAGGAGCAGTGCTGCTTCTCTGTTTCCTCCTCCTCAGGCTCACAGAGTGGCAAACTGCCCAGATTCTAAAACACTGCTGCAGAGACTGTCACAGCAGCTTTGCAGTGCCCTGCTTCTGCTGCAGCACCATCCACAGGGGCACTACCCAACTCCCAACAAGGACACGCTTGTTGAACATGAGACCATGGCAATAACTATATGACTAAACCCAGCACATATTTGAGAGCATTAGCTGAGGAAATCTTTCTACCTTAATAAGACTTAACATGATAGCCGTTATGGACCCAGCTGTCATTACTACTACTTTYTCTCTTCCCTGTTTTAACCCTATGCCCTAATTTTCTTTTCCAAAAGTTATACAACATGGTGATTCTCCTGTAGCTGCCTCAGACCTTCTTAAAACACAATGTATTATATACTTYCATTGTAGGTCTGCTGCTTGCAAGCTGGAGGCCAAGTCCAAGACACAGCTTTTGCCTGCACTTGCAAAGCAATATTTAGCAAACTTAAAACTATATGGCTCACATARCTTGTAGATACTATTGAAACTACAGACTCCTATGCTCAAGGACCACTAGTAAGTGTATTAAAACTGTATTTTATACACATACAAACTTAAACCAGCACACAAACAGCCACTGCTGTGGGCTAATATACCATCATTACCTCCAGCATTCAAGAGTAAAGTGAATTGCAAAAAAACTTGAAACTGGTCAAGTGCACATAGAGGTTATGTGCCTTCCTAGCAATAGCTGTGCCTTGCAGACTCAGGGCTTGATTCAGAGTTGCATCAACCTCTTAAGAAAGCCAAGCATGCAAGCATCAGAACTGGCAGTAAATGTAACTTACGTAGAAGAGCAGTTCCTAGAGGTACAAATGTACTAAATGTACTTATTTTGTTGAAGAGTCTCTAAAAACCATCTTTATGCTACTCCTACCAATGATTCCTCAATATAATGGATTGGGTAAAGTTTTCGCTACTTTTAAAAGAGATTTTTGCTACTKGTTCCAGTGCAGACTGGATAGCATACACATTCAATGCGCTGATTGCCTTGCAAACAACCACTTMTCCCAGTGCTTGAAAAATATAAAATTTTGACTGCTTTACAAATATTTAATTATGACACTAATTGACACCCTGACACTACCATTCTGGGAAAGACAATTTAATCTTTTGGTGTCTCTGCTGAATTAACAAAGATGTTTCACTTTGTGYTGAGTGATAAACCTTAACAATAAACAAAGGCTGCTGGGGTCCTCCAGTGGAAATACACAAGAATAACTTTGTCAATTTTTAAACAGTTTCTTTTCAGTTCAAAGCCATGTGATCACAACCCTGATGCTTGTGAGATGATTTTTGGATCACACTTTGCTYTTGTTATTTGGAGGAACCTTCTTTTGTTAAAGCAAAATGACTTTGCCTTTTTAGCTCTTACCAAGATCGCAAAGGCTAGAAAMACCTGAGTGACCTCTCTTCCTAATTGAAGATTTCTTAACATTAAATTGAATTAAAATATTTYGATGTTTCCAAATTAAGTCTCTTTGAAAGTTTTAAATACTTCCATTTCTTCTAAATGGAGCAAAGTAATGAAGCAGAAATAATGAAAATTGGTTTCATCTGCACATGGGGCTTAGGGTTGRCAGACTTCAATGTTTACAGCACTGTGAGTCTGGCAATGCTTTGCCCACAGCCCTTGGCCAACAAAGCCTTGGTAAAAATTGTCTGGTGGATTTCACTGAATCATGGAATCATTCTTTCAGGAAAAGACCTTTAAGATCATCAAGTCCATCTGTTAACCCAACACTCCCAAGTCCACYACTAAACCRTGTCCTTAAATGGTACCTAAAAGGTTGTTAAGCATGAAACTTAGGGCTGAAGCAAATTCTTCCTTTGTATTTCTATAGTGTCTGGTGTACTGGAGATCCTGTTTTTATTGGCATCTGTAAAATTCATTATAACATTACAGAAAAGAGAYGGTACTGTAGGAATTCAGCCTTCAAGATCTACAGCATCTAATGTCMAAGATAAAAGACCTGACCTGGGATCCCATGTTATGCAATCCTTCAGATTTTGAAACCTATAGCTTTACATCCACAATATTCTGCCAAAAATGAAGATGGATTCCAAGTCTTCAGAATCCTGMTTTCTATTTTACCATATATAAGAACTGAGTGCTTTCCTGCCAGGTTAAAACACTTTGTGTTGAGCTGGCCCAAATCACATTTTCAGGTGTTACGTTTGTTTCCCTGATAACTGCAGCAGAACTAGCACCAGTTCCAAATAGTTAAAAAAATTTGCCTTAAGTTTCTAGCTTCTGGTTCCTGATCAGATCACTAGTAGGAAAGACACCTGAACACAGTWGGACACAAAATAAAAACAGTGACTCCTGGGATGCTAATAACATATGAAACAAAWATGGAAAGAAGAATTCCTACTTATCATTTTCCTTATGGAAAATTGCTAATTAAGTACTCATTTCTTACCTTACACTGCAAGAGAGCTTTTAAAGCATTTCTGCTTGGAAAGTTCCTATGTGAAGTATGTCTGTTTCTCCACAAAAATAGAAAAGGAYAGTTTCTACACCATTGCACTAATACAGATACATTTGACAATGATTTCTGTGCATACAGGAATAGAGTTTGTTAATTAAAAACAGGTCCTTTTTAACTTTCACAAAGCTGCATAAGGGAAGTCTTGTAGCCAGACAAGAATATTTCCATAATGTTTGAAATTTGGAAGTTCCTTGAGTTATAGTGACACCTTATGGCAGTTTCTGACCGATCATTTTGAAATTAACGTTTTACAGTCTGTCACTGTCAGTATGGAACTGCTTTGATRTTTTTAGAAATCTTTTTGTTGCAAGTTACTCAAAAGATCATTCCACCTCTTCAAATTTGTGTTTTTCCTCTTACTAGAAAAATACATATGAAAGGGGTGTAATCTTTGGCATTGTCTTCTCTCCATGTTTAACAGATAATCTATGCCTGGCAGTATAGGCATAGCATACCATTCATAACTACCTGTGGTGATACCAAATTTATGAATAGTCTCTTTCTTGAGTGATTCACCTAATTATGACACGTACTTCATTTAATCCTAGATCTAAACTCTTTTAAAGAAAACATCATGATAGAAGTTAATGAAAAAATTCTTTCCTTTTAAATACTGCTGGAAACCRAAACTGTGAGACATGAAAATAAAACTCACTACTACATGAAGATCAGAATTTATAAAACCTGTCTTCCTAAGCTTCTCCCTAATGTGAATTTTCTAGTGTTTAACCAGAGCTATCTCCATCTRCAGCCCTTCCCTCACTTGAAGTGCAAAGTTGGTGCCTCTAGTGAGGCAAGGGTTACCATAAAACTTGCGTTAATTCTCTTTCTTTGATATTTTAATAAGACTTTCCTCAAACAAGGGTTGAAAGTGAGCAACAGGTTTGAAGTTGCAAARGTCTGTGAAGGAATGAGGAAGAAGGATGACGGAGCAGTGACATTAACCTTAAAAACAGAGCTGAAAATCTACATTTGCTCTACTTGACTTAAAGGGGGAGCTGCATTTATGTTGAACTGCAGTTATGGCTTAGTTATGTTAGAATAAAATRAGCTCCCGAATACCTTTCATCTAACCTTTTCTTATTTAAAAATTATGACAAAAAGACAGCTTAAAATGGTAAATATTTTTTCATTTGAGCAAAATATTTGTTTAAAATTAATATTTTCATTTCTAACAGATATCAGTGACTAAATATGTCAAGTCTCTTACAATCTGTAAATTAAAAAATTCAGATCTATATGCTTTTGCTAGATTTTTAAAGGTATTCTCATTGCTAAGATAGCTGAAATAATTGACTAAACACCCAGTATCACCTGCAGCTCTTCTGAAAG
Organism: Malurus melanocephalus; assembly: GCF_030028575.1. Lineage (NCBI taxonomy): Eukaryota > Metazoa > Chordata > Aves > Passeriformes > Maluridae > Malurus > Malurus melanocephalus. The sequence goes on along the minus strand of NW_026623248.1, from coordinate 4,187,752 downwards.
GGGGGAAAATGAAATCAGTTCTATTTCAATTAAATCCACTAGTTTTTCAAAATTAAGAAACTGAGCAACACAAAAAKCAAAACCTTCTCTTCCCTCATAATGCATTCATTAAAAAGAACTGAAGAAAAATTAATTTAAACAACTGTAGCTTCTTCAAAGACATGGTGACCAGTAACACACAGTTCAGGCCTGTACTTTTAATTATTAATACTTCTGTTCAAATAATTTTTTTAAACACACAGATTTAATAAAGTTCCTTTCTAACGTCTCCAACTCTATGTATACATATCTCAGATACTGAATATTTAAACTACTTTTTACCAGAAAATGTCTGCTGCAGCAAAAAAAGAAGTGGAAAAAAGATGTGATTTATTCAACTTCCTAATCAGTCATTCAATTTAACAAAGTAGTCCAACAAAAACAAGCACACGGAAATGAAACATTMCAATACGTGTGTTAAGACTAGATTAAATCTCAGCTCAAGCAGCTGCCCATCAGCAGCAGCAATAGCTGTCAGGACCAGTTAGGCTCTTCCATGAAACCGCATCCACCAGCACTCCCTGCACAGGCACCAGGAATGTGAAGAGATCGGGTGGGCACAAGACACAGTTTCTAAGAAAACAGGCCCAACCCTGCGGGGCTGGCACTAGATATTCTGGCATTTTCCAGATGACAGTTTCCAGTGTCCCCTTTTTTTCTTTTTTTTTTTCTCTGCAATTCCCTGAACTCTGTCCCTCTGCACTGAAGGGTTGCTGTATCACTCCTTAGGGAGTGACGAATCCGTTTACTTTCTTGGGCTGCACCAGACAGCCTGGAAAAGTAGCAAGCACATGGTCAAAAGGAAGTGCTATACACAGGATTGAGCTCAGTGAAGTTGGAAATTATGTGTGAAGAGACACACAATTTAAGACACTCTTAATTAATCTCTGCAATATGCAGAAAATCACAGCTTTGTAATATCTACATCATGAATAGAATAAGAAAACACTTCCTACCCAGCAGCCAGTTAATGATCTGGTTAGCTTAAAAAATATTTACAGTGTTTGCTAAATCAAAGAATTTCAGCTGTATGGTTCTGTTTGCAAAATGTGGCAGTGAGGATATTGCAAGGGGTATTTGCTACTTCACTGCAAATCTTTTACTTGTAATGGTTGTAAAACAGTAAGAACCAAGTATTAATTCTTTAGACAACATAAAACCAATATGGACAATCAAACTGCAAAAAGAAATGCAACTACTTGAACAGCTTCCTGCTTTCCAGATAATGAAAAGAACAGATAAACAATAATTTAATCCTGCACAGAATAATGAAAACATTTCAGTACTTTATACTGATAGTACTCCGATAGCAGAAATGACATTTAGTATCTATCAAGTCAGAAAATCTCATAAAAAACTACTTCTGTTGCTAAATTTACAGAACAGACTAGACTTGGAGCACAGTTGCATCCAAATTGTATGTAGTGCTATGAATGAATGTCACGTTTTGATGGTTTTTCCTATTTTGTAGCTAAGTAAATCCAGGGTTGTAGCATAAGGCTATTTGGGGAAGGGCTAAATTTAAAACTCTCTTTTAACGAAAGTATGAAAATGGTATTCTAGCATAGTTTTATTTTTTCCTGATTCTCCTGCTTTGATTTTCTAAGATATAATCATTGTAGGTCACACTCATTGCAAGACATAATTATTTTTAGAAATTCTTAAAAAATAAAAATAATAAAARTATCTATCTAGTGCCAAGTTAGGATACTCTTCTAATGAAATTTACTCCTCTAATTACGGATGCAGTAATTTCTCATTAGCATCTGATTGCTCATTAGCATTTTTCTTATTTGCAGTATTTGAAGTCACTGCTGTGACTTTGGCTAAAACTCTCACAGCTTTGGTGCCATAGATAAGTGTTTATTTCATCAGCATGGCAAGGGCAGGAATTGCAATTTAGTTTTTTTAGTTCTCTGCTCTAATATTTGACTTTTCKGTTCAGAAAATAAGCAGTTATTCTTCTGTGTGGTGTTTGGTTCTAAAGCCACCTGCTGAAAAGCAAACCTTCAAAGTTTTGATTTTGTTYACTGTTACAAGTATTAGGTTGCATCAAGGAGACACAGAGACTGACAYGAAAAAATACTGCCTTAGTCATAACTGCAGCTCCCAAATCCCTTGGTTCTCAGGTGAAGGATAACAATGTTTTCACGGATGTAGTTACAAATGGAGGTTCTTTGATTATCTTGGCTAATTATTGCAGAAGAGTGTAAAACCTAGTCTTTTGAGTATTGTGCAAAGGTGAGGCATTTTAAGAAATTCCATTAAAAAAGGGCCAAGTAATAATTAAGGCACAAGAAAAAAAAAAAAAAAAAAAACCCTTAAAAAACTGGTATGTAAATATAGGTAGGTCATTGAACTTCTACGATTTCTAAGTTTCCACACCCACAAGTGCCTTTATTTGCAGGAAGAAACTGCAATAGAACCACAAGAGTACAGTTTATAAGTGCCCTACAGAGGAAAAAAAGGGATTTTTTCAATATCTAGAGTTTTATGTCTAGAATATTTAGTAAATTATCTTAAAGCTTGAATAATCAGTATTTATTTAGCTGCTCTTGGGTTTGTGCATGGGTAGGAATATAAACTGATTTCCTGTTTTGTCAGTTTGGCACAGGAAATCAGAACCCACCTTGATACCCTAGGAGCCATTTTCCAATCTACTGAGCAACTACAGCTGTTACCAGCTTSTAACATAGCTCTACAAATACTGATATAAAAAAGATTAACCTAAAGTTTTGGCGTATGACAAATCTAAAGGTGGGACTAGAGATATTTAAGTGATGAAACAGTCAAATAGCTGCCAATGTTAAAGGATTSCAAGCAAAAAAAACCTAACTGCAAACATCTCCAGCTTCCTCTGTTTGAAGATTTCRGCTATCTGAATTCATGAAATAGTTTATGAAAATGTCAACTTTATGTCACAGCAAACCAACCTAGAATGTCTGGATTTCAGCACTTGAAACCTTCTTGCTTAAGAAACAGCTGGGAGTTATGGWTCCTACCATTACCCAGAAATGGAGAGACAGAGAACAGTAGCAAGGTGAAGGACATACCAGTCACATCAGGGCTGTGATTTGCTGAGCAAATTAAGGCAGGCATTTTCTCAGCAGGGTGCTGGCATATGACAAGACTGTGCTCACTTGATGGATACAGCTGTGGAAGGAACGGGGCTGCTGTCATCCTCAGCAAGTGACAGCAAAGAGAGAACTGAAGCCACCTAATGCTACCTTTCCATTTTCACCTAATCTTTTTGTTCTTTTCCTCTCTTCTCCCACACCATCTCTGGCCAACAATGATGCTCCTAAACAGATCAGATGTCAGAGGTCAGATGTCTCATACTTGAACAATTTATACCATATAAAAAGCTGAGAACTACATTCCTTAAGAGTGCTGGCAAACTAACCTGACAAAGCAGTGTATCTTGAAACTCAGGTTTAGAGAAAGGGCCGTTTCTGGGTCAATGAGCTGTGAAAATGCAAATTGAGATCACTATGTGTCATCAGAATCCCAGCGTGGGCTTAGAAAAAGTAAATGCTAATTTTGGAGGCATCTAGTGTGGCAGATTCCCCAGAACTTTTAKCCATTTAATGAAGCCAATATGTGATGACATTTTACAAATGTCTAGGCAACAATCTCTAAGAAATGAACTCAAAAGTACATAGGATAAAATATATTTTCAGCAAAATGTACAGGAAAGTTTTCTACTGAAGTTACTATTAGTTAATTTAATGAAAATTTTCAATAAAAATATCTTCCAACGAAAATATGAAAACTTCATTTATTTCCATAGGCAACCTAATTCAGAGTACAAAGTGATGTGAATTTCTCAAAACTGTCACTGTACCTTTGACATAGCTTTAAAATAACTGATCTAAAAGTTGATACAAGAATAATTTTGGTTTTGAAGAGCTGTCCAATAAACCAGATATACACTAATGCCATGCTATGACAGTCCTATTTATGAATCAACAGTGCTATTTATGACACAACAATAATATAATTTTATAAATCTCTTGAGAATTTTAATGTTTTACAATCAAAACATAAAACTGCCACTAGCACAGAGACTGTACAATTAGACAAATAAACAAGTACTAAATATTTTGCACAAGGCCTGAGTTCACTATAACACATTTTGATTTACAGCTTCATCTCAAAAATCTGTACAGCAGTTAGACCTGTTTCAGAGAACTTAAAGACAATACAACTTCRGGGCTTATTTGTTATGTTGATACAAGGGTGAGGCCTAAAAGGCAAGAGGATTTGGTGTATGAATCCAAGGTTTTACTGCCTTGTGCAATTTCCTTGCGAAACAGTCAAAACCTAATGGAAAGTAAGGTACAAGGCAGAACCTCACTTGAAAATCAGCTAYCTCATCTGAAATCCAGATAGGTTTYCTCACAGAYATTTCAAAGGAAAAGTTCACAAGGAATATATAAAATGCAGCATATCTCTGAACAATGAAAAAGAAGGGTTACATATACAACAGGGTATTTTTTTTTCTGTACTCCCTCTCCCGATGTTTCTTTCATTGGAAATGGCACAAATCAGCAATATCCCACCCCCTCTCAATTAAAAAACCCTAGTCAATAAGCAAAGGTCACTCCAAAGTCCAAAAATGTCACTGTAATGCAAGATCCAGTGTTCATAAAYTTGTGTTTTAAATACTTTCCTTTTCTGCTCAAGTCACACACACATAGGCAGACTAAGCAGGTATAACAAATAACACGAGTATCATATAACTTGTAGCCTGTATGGAAGCTTTATGGAATTTGACTCAAATTTAACTTCTCACTGAGTCTGTTTTTTGGTGCAATTGAACTGATAAATCAAAAAGTCCTATAATCTGTAATATAATCACACTTATCTATCAACACACAGATAACACTACAACGGGGGTATAATACAAAAGTCAACATACATTTTTCTTACTTTAAAAGGCCATCAGGGCATTTATTAAGGTTCCACATGCATGTGGAACAGTTGCTGCTAAAAAGATAAAACTTAACAGAAAAGGAAAGTTTTAAAGAATAAGGCTTGAAATGTTGTGCACCTACACACACAAAAATTCAGCCTTTTACCTGGTATACTCAACACCTGTTTAAGGCCACAACTTCCCCACAACATCTCTTATTCACAGTGAGGAGACTATAGTGTCGAATTTAAAACAAACTAGGGCATTCTACCCATGTTCCCAGAAAATTTTCTCTCCRCATCTCCCAAACAATTGATGGACTCCTTTACCTTTCAGAACACTCCTCTGGTACTGCTGCCCTCCTGCATAAGCAGGTTCCAAGGGCTGTTCTGTGCCTTATTCATACCACTTGTGTGATGAGTGGTTCCCTCCTCCAGTGACACCTGTGCCATTTCACTCCCAGTTTCTCTCCTCTCAAGAGCCAGAACAGGGGTTTCAAAGCTAATCTGGAACTCAGCAGTTTTAAGATTCTCCATCCACCCAAACAGAGAAGGTTTTTCAAGACTCTTTAATACAATCCTTCTCTCTAGCAGGATTAGCTTGCTTTCTAAGACTGAGTTTTGAGGGTGCTTCAGAGACTTTCATATTTAAACCCAAATGGAACCAAGAGCTCTTATAGGGAAAACATGGCTGTCTTGGTGCAGTCATGTTCATTTAGCATACACCAGAGCAACCAAAGCACAACTGATGTATGTAAGATGTGCTGCTATTTTCACTTAGCTTCTCCTTTAGTAGTAAACACAATATAGATGAATTACTTAAAGAACAGGAACTTACTCCTTCCGTTTATCTCCCCTTTACAAATGAATATAAACTAGGTGGSCTGGGCACTTCAGCCCAGACCCTGCTCTCATTTCCACAGTAGAATGAAGATATTCTCAAAGCGAGTGAGCACAGTGGGTGCACAGCATAGAGGCTATGATGATATAACCTGACAGGCTTCCACTTCTTTTCCTTTAAATTAGGTTGCATACGTAGGGTAGAAATTTAGTGTAACTTACAGTCTCGCTCAAAGCATTGTAAAGAAAATCTTATTTTTTACCAGGTAATTATTTCATTAACTGTCAAAAAACAGTACCATTTTTAAACCTGTGTTCTCCATTTCACTTTACATAAGGACTAGGCCGACCCTCTGCTTCAGGCCAARCTGGATGCAACACTGCTTGCCATCCAAGTTCAGACATAGGAGTCTCCTGAAATACCCACATTTTGTAACATTGTCCATTCCCCTTCCTCTGTCCCAAACCCCAAYTTGGATGTGAAGCACAATTTCTGCTCTCCAAGAATTCATTMTGGCCACAACACAAGTCTTCCAGCCTTCTGCAGGACCTCAGAACGATGACTTGTAAGTGGAGAGATCAATTAGACAAGGCCTCCTAAAGGAAAACTACTCTAGCAGAAGCCAAGTGGCACATGGCCATGGGACTTACCTCTCCTTTAAGCTAAGAAGAAATAATTACAGAACTTCACATACACAGAGTTTCCTGACACACTAAGCAGGAAGCATCTATGTGGAAGAGGGATTGGACTCACTCATTTCAACTACAGTTATATTTTTTTTCTAATTTTTAAATAACTGGAAAATTTTGTAGAGCTTTTATAAGCACCCTTTTCCATTTTCTTTGTTGTTCTTCTACTCTGGTCATTTTGAAACTGGCGACAAACAAGAGAAATCAAAATCACAGTCTCAAATATGAATGAAAAAAAAATCCTTTTTCTTGAGTCAGATAAAGCCCTTATTCCATTGCATTACCACTTCATAAAAGAGCCTCTTTCAACTTGAACTCGTAGGATTTCTTTTCATTCTTACAAAATAGATTATGTTCTCATATAGCCCATGCCAAAAGCACATATTCCAAACCACACAGTTTAGGAGATCTAGTACATTAAATCAGATCAACTGTTTTTTCACTTAGCTTTCCCGGCAATAGGTTAAACTAAATTCAGTCCTGAAAAGCCCCCAGGCCAGAGAGATCAGTGACAGAAACCCCAGATCAGGACACTGACTTGTAAGACTGCCTTTGCCATAAATACATTAATTTAATACATTGAAGAGTCCAATGAGATGATGTTTTTAATATAAACTTATTTTCCAAATAATTTAGAGGAATACAGATTCAAGTAGTTCTTCAAAGTCTTGCTTTAGGTTACCTTAACAAAACACAGCTTTCAAGAGTTGACATAAAAGAAGACATTAGTGTGATTGAGAGCACAGAGTGCCAGAAACTGTAAATTAACTTGAATAGTTCAACAGTTCTAATATTGTACTTAAATTTACATGGATATTTTAACATGACCTACAATGCTTACCATGGATATTGACAGCACATAAACATCACAATGTGTTAGGTATTGTTTTTTAGACCACAAATTCATTGGTCCCAKGTATTTCAAAGTAATAGGATTAACACAGCAGCTATAATACATAAAAGATTCTTTAAGAAATATGCTTAATGCTATTACCACTTAGAACTGTGGAATATAACAAAATACAAGTCATATTTACAGCATAAGGCCCTTTGGTTTCTTAAGCAGCAAATGAAAGAAGAGTTTCTTCAGTGAAAGGCTTTGAAAAAGAAAGCAGGTAGGCTTTCCATAAAAAAAARTAACTAGTTCTTTCCTTCTCAAAATAACCATTTATAGTCTTCAAAATATTAGGTAAGAAAGCTCTTGAAGTTCTTAGGGGAAAAAAGTTAAAACCTAACAGTAGTATCTGACAGAGCAGAGATTCCATCATGGGCAGGCTGAGCATATACCTTCTGGGAAGTAGAAGAAACTACTATTTGGCTTTCTGGAGATTTTTATTGAATTTAGAGTAATACAATAAAAATAATCTAGAATAACTGTGTATTCATCATATACTCTAGAGCTTACAAATCCATATTTGAGAAATCACTTCATGTCGATCTATCCTTCATGAGGATTTGATTTAAAGCAAAATTAAAATGAAATAGTTCACTCTAGTCAAGGCAATTTATGGCAGTCTGCTTTTTCACACAACCCTGTGCAACTTGTATAAGGCGATCCTTTTTCATCTTCGCAATTGAGCCAAAAATTATTAATTAAGATATTTTCGTGTAACTGTATAATGTGTGTTTTGTTACACAGTTAGGGCAGTCAACATGTGAATTTTACATGTACATTCATTCTGAGAGGTTTTGTAACTACGATTATTCTTTTTACACATCGGTTAGAAGTAGTATCACATTAGCCAAAACAATGAAATATATAGCAAATGTGATGAAATCACCACATTTTAAGTATTTTTAAGTCCCGCTTAAGTGGTATGTTGCTTTTGCTATGGGGCTTGTAAGAAGGATCTGGCATTATAGAAGAGATTGTAAACCAACACRACCTTTGAAGCAGCATTCTTACTCTCTCCCAAACTTGCACAGAATTTTAGAACTTCTTATGCTCAATGAATCTTGTTACAGTTTACTACCACATTCATTACATTATCTTATATAACTGAAGTTAAAATGTGCTCCCTCCATAGTCTCGTCCACAGTTATTGTTTAGAATTATCTCTGTATAATTTGGCTATCGAAAATTTTGGGCCAGCATATGAATTTCCTTTTTGCAAAATAACAGCTTGTAATAAATTCAGGCAACAGGAATAATTCTCCAGGTTTGCATCCACTAGCGTCATTATCCCCTAAGCATTTTTGCTGAACTTAAAAACCAAAATTTTGTAGAAAATTTCATAGGAGTTGACTGAGTACACCTCTGAATAATTCTGATACACTTCTTTTTCAGTYGAACATATGCATCCTACCTTCAGCACTCTCATGCTGGTAAAGAGACAGGAAATCTTTAGCATGTAAGATGACTTTGCACTTACACAATTCCACTGCAGTATCAGGTGAATGCAACATCAGCCTTTTTCCTGTGCAAAAGTCTTTCCTTTGCTGGGTTGAAAGCTTCCCCAAGTCATGCTTTTACTAACCAAAACAAGATATTAATCAGCTTACCCATGATCCAAATTTCATCAATCTTTGAAAGAAGAAAACAAAACATTTTACCCAAAAAGATCTTTTAAGTCATTACTAGCTGAGCTGCTGTTTGTCATTGTGTTTGCTGGTTGTGCAAAGTTCTGAGGAGAAAAGAAAGGATTACCCTGTATCCCAAAGCCCGGCTGTCCCATCACGTTCATCTGAGGTCCCAACACTGTATTGCTCGCATTTGGGGACCCTGGTGGTGGTACAAACTGRTTAACCCACTGGTTTGATTTCTGTTGAGCCAACTGTTTCATGCTAACTTTAGGTTTTTGAGGACCAAAAAGATTATCTAAAGCAGACATATCTGGGGGTTTGTTTTGCTGTGTCAGTGGAGAGATTGCAGATGCAGCATTCATAGGACTGTAATTTGGCATATTGGCAGGTGGTACAATGTTCATCTTGGAAGCTCCTGTTGCACTTGGACCACTGAAGAAATTCTGAGTGGTGAGACTTGCTCCCATACTGAATCCAGCAGTCTGAAAACCCATATTTGTATTTAGTCCATTTGTCATATTTCTCTTGGTGTTGTCAATGGGTGATGAAAATCCCATTCCAACACACATAGAAGGAACAGAAGAGAAGCTGTTTGAAGATGCAACTTGAGCTTGGTTGACAGGACGGCTTGTCAAAGATGACATATTATCTATCAAGGTATCTGTCAAGTCTTTTGTCTGCAAAACACAAAAAATGCAGTTAAATGTTTTTCCCATACAGACCTCTAGCAACAGTATTTTATCATTACCCCYCCTGCTGACCTGGCATTACTTTTCCAGAAACTAAAATTCACTGCATGGAATTGGACATGAAATGTAATAATACACAAGAGAAATTAAATTGTTTTTGTCCTTTGCTACTTAGAAGGAATTGTTATGCAGCTTTAATTTGATATCTAAAACTACACTCTAAGTACCACTGTGACTGTTTGCTTAAATGCTCCATTCCTATCCCCAAATCCTTTATATATTTACTTAATAAACTCTTCAGAGAAAATCCTTTTTTAATAGGTCCTTTTTTCTTATCTAGAACAATGATCTTCTAATAATAATGATATCCTTGGAAACYAGCAGTTTAGGAAGTGGGGGAATATTGCTAATGATGCAAATGGAAAGCACAGGAAAATTTAATTTATCTTTTCTCAGCTGTGCTGTTGTACCACYAGAGAAAACAAAAGTGACTCACAGGAGGAAAAAATTCGAAATGCATACAGCCCTTCAAAAAGCATCAGAGCTCCAGTGGAAACAGTGCAGCAGTTTATTCTATCTCACCTGCTTCACCGGAGGCGTCACTGTAGTTGCTTGAGGCTTAAGAGGTTGCTGGCTTTTCAGTTTCTGTGCCTGTTCTTGTTCTTTAGCTAACTTTTGCTTCTCTTCCAGAGTAAGGGAGGCCTTTAAAAGGGAAAGTACTGATAGTAAGTTGCAAAAAATGGTAATTCTTACATTCATATTTTTATTTCATAATAGAACTGTCATTTCAATAATATGTGGTAAACAACACAATTATTTACACAAAAGAGAAAGCCAATAAATGGGAATCTATTATAATATTTACCATATTGCTAGAAAGTACTTAAAGCAAATAAATACAATACTGAAAGTAGGATAATTAGTAATTTGGGCAGATCTCAAATAAAAGAGATACATCAACAAAGCCACTTTAGCTTTGTTTCCTTAATATTGGGCATAAGAAAAAGTGTTCTTCAGTTTTGGTTTTTATATGGTTACTAAATTGATATAGAAATGCAACTGACCATGGAGTTGAAAAGGAAATTTCATTTTAAAACTGCTCAAGAGTCTTTCAAGGATTTCAAATCTACTTTTGTTAATAATGAAGGCTAAAGTAATTAAATCATTCCCCCTTAGTCTAAAATTAGTGCAAGGATTCAGGTAACTAGAAATAGAAATTATAAAACATACAGATTCTGGGGAGCCATTTCCATAATTATTAGTATGAAAAGAATTTTACAATAGTTAAAGCCTATGTTTACTATGTTACTGCTGATATTCTATGTTATGCTATGTTTTTCCTCTTCTTTTTGTATTTAACTCGATATTGACTGTTTTCACTTAACTCTGAAAGGCACAGTAAAAGTTAGTCTCTGCTACTACTTTGAATTTTACATTTCTCTTTGTCATTTTATCATAAGGGTCCCTATTTTGCTTTTCCTGCCTAAATCCAGTGATGAAGTTTTAGTTTCATTTTAATCTGTCATTAAGGAGAAAGAAAATGACCACACATTTATAATCCTAATTGCTGCTTCTTTGTACAAAGCTATTTTCAAGGAAAGGCTTACACGGAAATTCAAGGGTATGATCTGAATGTTTTTCATGGACCTTCTCATGTGGCTGTGTGTGGTGGTGTGGTACATAAAAGCAGCTAGTTTTTCCGCTAAAACTGTAAATACGGTACATATTTACACACAATCTTCCTCTGCAATCCTATTAGCCTTGTAGATAGATGGATAAAAATGAATTACAAAATAAAGTAAAGCACACCTTTCTCTGTATTGATGACATCTCATTCTCTTTACTATCAGATCCACTAGTTAGAAGATCAGTTCCATTATTAAATACCTTGTCAATCTGTTTAAGTTCAAAGAAAAAAACCTTCATTATTTGAAATACTGTAATTTAAAGCTACATAAATAGCAACTAAATAATTTAAAATTTCAATGTTCCATGTGTAAATTACATACAGCTGCTTACCTGATTGCTTGTACCAGCAGATCTTGCCTCTTCAGAGCCACTCATTTGGTTGGCTATGTCCAAAGATCTACATAGCACAGAGTATATTACAAAARAACAACTTTGTAATCACATTCACAACACTAATCTAACAATGCAGGTTAGTTTACATTTAAATAATACCGAAAAATTGCATTTTAAGAGCACCACCACTTTTGTATAATGCCTTCAGGAGACTGACAAATGTTCCTATGAAAAACAGAAGACTCCTAATCATTTTCCAATGTCTTCATTTCTCCCTTTGAGCGGGGTGACCCAGACTTAAGATATCCCAAGTTACATTTTGTCTCAGAAATCTCACCTCATATCAGACTCCACAAAATTGCTCCAAATACTTCAAAATATCCCAGTCTTCTAAAAGGCTGCAATGTCTATGTTTCTCTGGTATGGCTATTTCTCAGCAACTACAGGAAAACATCTTAGCACATACAAACAAGATTTCTGATAACTCTSCTTATTCGAGGTAATTCTCAACTACTGAACTTAGAATTCGCTGATTTTTTTTTATTGCTATGGCGAAAGTTTTCTAGCATTTGCCAAAAAATTATTACTTCTCCAACACCAATATGCACACTTACTTCTGTTGCTCTTGCATCACATGAAGTTGCTCAAGTTTTGTTTTATGCTCTGCTTCCAATCTATTGAGCATATCTTTTATAACACAAATAAAAGAATTAAACTGTAAAAGAAATATATAAGAAGTTGGGATTTTGCAGTGATGAAATTCAGACAGGTATAACTTAGCAGGTAATACCTACATAATGTCAGATAAACTGCAGATTTTAAATAATTTATAATCCACCTTCATTATCATGCATTAGATACCAAACTACCAGAACAGTGCATACTGAAACAGGGAAAAATACAGGCCACTAAAAAGGAACTGAAATGGGGCAATGCAGACAAAAYCCCCACATATGAGTACTATCAGAATMATTTTCAAACAAACCAAYCAAATTATTATTCCCTTTCCCAATATTTCATAGCAATATAGCATTTTATTTGAATACTTACTATGCTAGTAGCTAACTGTTTTTGTAGGATATTTGAAAGGTGACAGTATTAATTTTGGAATTTTACAGCACATTCGTTAAATACACTGAAAAATAATAAGCTGCTTCAAACAGACAAATACAGTAAAACTGGGAAGGGTTTTAGTATTGTTTGTTTTTACAGCAGACACATGCAGTAATGTATGATTTTTTTATGACAACGGTTTAAATTTATTAATAAATAATTAATAATGATAATTGTCAAGTAAAAGCATGCAAAACAGTCATGTTCCTACCTGATTGAGATTAAGATTGTTCTCAATACTAAGAGGAATCAGATGGGGCAATACTTTTCCTGCAAGCTGCTCTTTGGTAATTCCCAACTTCTTGTGAGTAAATGTACATTTGTAAATACCTAACATAGAACATACAAAATAGCAAACATTGTTAAGTGTGGTAAATAATCTGAACAAACTTGAAGTAGCAAACTCATATGTACTGATCATCTGAATAATCACCGTGTTTATGTGCAAGCGGGACCAGTATGACCAAGAGAATCATAAAGGCTAATTAATGACCACAACAAACACCAAGGGCTTTGCYACAATTCAGAACACGAGGATGTACAAACTCGTACTTGGCAGTTATGAAACTTGGTATTACTCAATGTATTGTTCTGGCCAATTATCTGAGAATATGCATCTTTGAATAGATTATGTGCAAGTGAGTTACCACAAACTGACACACTGCCACTTGAGAAATCAAGCTGCATTAACTGAGGATGTATTCTCTTCTGGCACACGACAAGTAGCTATGATTAACTCTCATCCTACACTCTGATGGTGTTTTACAAACACTGTTACCTAGAAGTTTGGGGCTGTGTTACACATAGGATCAGAACTCAGGCATAATCTCTATGCTTTAAAATCACTGAAAAAAGAATCCTGACAGGGAGACCCAATGTTAAACCCAAACATTCTGTAGCACTTCTGACAGGAAGAGTCCTTTCCTTAAAYAGTCAAGCTCTGGTGGCAGACACTAAATGTATTAGCATAAAAGACACAGCAGCTTTCCTCACTTTCTATGGTAGTAGAACAGAGCTGTCACCAAAACAAAGAAAATGAAGGATGGTATTATGATTCCAGAAGAAAGAAGAGCCTGAATATAAAAAACTGATTTCAGCCCATCATTTCCAAACTAGGATTCACTTGCTCACTGTAGCTGAGCAGAATACAGGATTAACACAACCAAAGCAAAAGGGAATGGTCCCATAGATAGCAAACGTAAGTCAAAGCTGCAAGAATTAAGGGAAACAGGCAGCCTTAAATCAGTACAGATAAGATGCCTTCTTGCGGCTTTTGAGCAAATAAAAATAATGCTGCCATCACACATTAGCACAGTGTTTAATGAGGGTTATTGGCAGTACAGCTCAGCTGTTACAAATGGTCTATACCACTTTGTTGTCAGTAAGAGAAATGGCCACTGTCTTCCAGACTTGGCCAAGCGGTCACAGCCCTTTCTTGGCAGTAGCTCTGGTTATTYGGACTCCTTAACCCCATTCAAGTTGTTAAAATCACACACCCTGAGACAGGCAAGCACCGAGTGGCAGAGGAAAGCTCAAATGGGAGTGAGGTCTCCCATTCCAGKAGTACCAAGCCATTAGGTTTTGTTAGTCCTTYTGTGAGACCTCACCCCAGACTGTGTTCCATTTCTGTGCACAGGGACCACTGTGTGATTAAAYGTCCAACAAAATGAGTCTAACAAAACCTGCAGTAAAGAACAGCAGATTTGGAGACAATMATTTCTAGCATCTGCCATGCAAGAATGGTAGAAGAAGGCAACAGTAACATCTCAAAAGCTCCAACCAGGTGCTCAGCATCTGAAAGAAGGCAGCTCATATATTCTTCTGAAGAAAACAGCCTCTCYGACTGTTTGGAGCATCCAGTCCATGGAAGTGTCACAGTCCAAGAACTGCAGTGAGTACTGAGAATTGCATGGGGCCCCGAAGACTAAAAAGATATGGACTAGTGCTCAGATGTCACAAAAAAGGTAACTGAATAGGGACATACTTAAGAACCAGAAATAGGAAGTTTTTAATAGTAATTTTAGGGATGCACTATGTAAACATTGTTCAATGATAATACAGAAAGCTCTCACATTTACAATATCAAAGTACAAAAGAGAACATTGGAAGTACTAGTTACCTAAAATTCCCATGAGCACTGCAGGTTCCTTTGATGGAATTTGTTGTAAAAAAGGTAAAATATCATCAAGCACAAACCATTTATCCAAGTACTCCAAAATCTTGCCCAAGCACACGAGTGAGTTTACCCGGACCTATGAAATATGATTAGAATTAAACAAACTCTTTATTTACAGAAAAAAACAACAAAACCAAAACAAAAYAAAATTACAAAACTCTTAAGAAAACCTTTATATATGAAAAATTCAAGACAAGTTAAAAAAATGCTTTTGTATCATGAAAGAAAAACACTCATTTTTATGCTCACAAAACCTTGACTTTTCTGCATGACAYTGTCAATGTGTATTACTATGGAACCCACTTCAATAATTTTTACAGAATTATTAACACAGTAAGTTGTTCATAACTTTAAAAACAGTTAAAGAAGTAAATTGTGCTTTTGCATTTGTAAGAAGTATTCTAAAAAATTCAGTAAGAAATCAGAAAACATTGATGGGTTTTTCTTTAAAGATGGTTTACTTGGTAAACCCAAAGTAATTAAAGGTAACAACATTTTCTGAAGACTAGAGATAATATTACTATGATACTCACGGCAAGAGAAGAAGTTTGCAAGCACGCATTTTTAATTCTTGGAATTAATGAATTTTTCATTGATGGGTAATCTATTAAATTGGCAAATGTGGGAATTATGTTTAGGCAAAGCTCCTACAAAAAGAAGATTCCACAAAATTTTAAAAAGAAATATGCATATTTGTTATAAAATTAGTACTAATATAACTCAATATCAAAGTTAGTTCGAAATGTTTTCTTAAGCCTTCCTTTTAAGGAMATATTTAAGGAAACATGTTCAACTACGCTGACCCTAATCTATCACACTCGCTTAAAAATAACTAGAATAATAAAACATCATATGTATACAGAACCTTTGAAAATGGATTTTAGAAAAAAGGGCATTCATACATTTGTAACAAAATATTTAAAAAGCAAGAATACCTTGTATTTTCACAAGACACCCTTATAGAAAGCGCAGCTTTTACTACATCAGACTACCAATCTCTTACATAAATCAAGAAAATTTGAATGACTACTATCAATAATACTGCAGTAAAATGATACACTGAAAGATAAAATATCATGTCAAGATCAACCATACTTTAGCAACAGATAAAAAATAAACACAATTTCAGCCCAATCTCAAAAAAAGGGACAGTAAYACTAAGTATATTTTGCACGTAAACACATCATTAACCAAAGTACAGATGCCGAAAAAAAACTCATGTCAGGTACTTTGAAACCAAAACCTTTCTCCCTGATATTACAAAGGCTTAGCAAAAGCAGAAGTCACATCTGATTATCCAAAACCGCCTTTGAGAACTATTTCGGTTTTATCTCCCACTCCTGAATGTTTTTGGGTAACTGGAAGTTAATTCCAGTTGAATGACTAAAAAAAAATCCCCAGAAGAACCTTAGAAAGGTAGAGAAAGCACAAGAAGAAAAAAAAAATGGATACATAAAAATGTCATCATAAGGTATATTAATATGATTTTACAGCACATCAGGTCTCCTGAGGTAACTGTCAGCACAGATGTTCTTACCAGCAGGARCTCAGAATAAGCCACCTCTCACTGACTGGGAAGAGCATGCATGCCTGCACAGTTTCTGCTGTGAAATATAAATGCATATCCTACTTTCTGCTATGGTGGCTAGTAAGAATTTAACATCAGAGCATTAGAACAATAGCCAAATGGTTACCCTCCTGAATTTCACTTTACCAGAAACAAATGTTCTTTAATAAAGCATTTATCTCTTTTAACATTCAGGCATATTATACAGTTTTATATTTTCTTTTTTTTTTTTCAAGTAAACAAACACATGAGTATACAAAAGTTAGCACATCAGCTGAAAGAGRGAAAAGTTTTCAATAAAGGCTGCAACTACCATACCTGGATCTGAATTGAAGGTGCTTCCAAGGCTCTATAAACCATTGGTAGAACACTGTTCTTTATTTCATCTGGTGGAGTTTTGGTTAGAAGCAAGTCCATTTTTTGCAGGAAGATTAATAATATCTATTAAAAGAAGGACAAATCAGAAGCCAAAAGTTTTAACTACAAAGCATGYGTTTACAATCTGAAGTGTGTTGTATCACATCAAAAAAACTTCAGAAGTTTTCTTATAACTCAGTAAATGTAATCACTTACCATGTTGCTTGCCTGAAGGCATGGAAGACAAAAAACACTTTGACATGTTATTGCATTTTAAAAAGAGCAAATACAAATCAAACACAACATGCATGTTCTACACTGACCCTTCAGAAATAACAAATCATAATGGCTCAGTARGGAGTTCTTGTTTCTATTTACAAGAATTTGTAAGTCATTCTTTTTTCTATCTATGGTCTTTTGTTAAAATACATCCACAAAAAATATACACATATCACGGTTGAAAAAGCTAAACTTTTGAAAAACTATCACTCAAATTCTGTCTTCAAAGCATTCCATCACAACTCCACATATACAAGCTGTATTCCATATGTCTAAAATCAAAATAGGGATGTCATGAAAAGAATATTACAGCTACTAGATGGACAAAAACACCTTTATTCTACTTAACATGAAAATTGTGTATTATAAAATAAAAAATCTCAAACAAAATCACATCACATTAACCTAAAAATAATACTATAATAGCACATATGCACAGTGGGTTCCATCTTGCTTAGGYTTAGCCATTTAAAAGTTAACCACTATTCTAAGTCACTCAGCCAGCTCAATCTCAAATCCAGAGCACTGTGTAACTCATAAGACTCATATCTCAGTTCAGACAGGGGCTAGAGGGGACATTGAGTATCCATTGACATCAAGACTCCTTTTAGAAAACAGGTTAAACTAGATGGATAAATTATGATGAAACGTACCTCATTAATAACAAAAAGCCAAGTATTTTATAGGAAGACTTGAATTTTTGTCTAAAAATGCATGGCAAACAGTACTTGAGTGTCAAATAAAAAGAAGCATCAGTGTAGAAAAAGAAATGTAACAAGACACATTACAAATTTTCCCCTTTTGTTTTCCTTTACAAAGAAGAAAAACAGATTTTTATACTGCAGCTAATATGTGTTTTCTTATTGGATATTTATAATTTCYCAAACTGAACACACACACAAAATTCATTCCATGAATGTTGATTCTGGTGCAATATCCCTATATTTGGGACAATCACTGTGAGATGGATGAGATCAGTTTTAAAGCTAGATTTTATAGTTTTCTTCAATACAGAATCTTGATTTGCCCTAAACTTGATGTTTTGAAACCTACACATGCTCTTAACACCTGYTCTTCTCTAACAACCCTGTAATATTGTGGAATGCAGCTTCTACCTTGCTTAAATCTATAGCTTTGGAGAAATATMATTTCATTGTTTTGCAAATTTGAAATTAAACCCCTTACTTAACAGCTAGAAAATTTCCTTTAAAGTAAGAAACAAATATTATAGAAATTTAGATTTCACAGAAGTAGTTCAGCTCTTTACACTGGCTGTCAATGCTTTTTAACTAAGATAAAATTGAATCATTTTTGATCTCTCTTTTTTTACCTGTGTTTAACTACTACATAGTTTATACTGTTCCAAAGAACACCTTTCATTTTAAGCTTCTAGGATAATATTTGATATGTGTTGTATATTTAGATAAAAACAAAGATGATACAGTCACTGAATCACATATACCATCTATTAAACAATTAGCAGCAGTTGCACTCTAAGTGACAATGCTTCTTTTCYTAATGCAGTGCCCAGTAATTGTCAGAGTACACTTTGGCACAGCGAATTAGAAAATGAATTTACAGCACATGCTAACTCTCTGTGGAATCCTGTAGATATAAATCAAGGGTTTGTCTGGGAAGCTCTGTCAGAGTAAGCTAAGATGTTAACTTACAGCACATGTTACTGCACACTAACGCCAACAGTAGGTTTAACTAGATATTCCATTTTCGTATTATGAATTCCCTCACAAAAAGGGATTGTGAACACTAGCTAACAAATTCTTCATATTGAATCAGAGCAGCTTTCCTACGATACATTCATTTCCTAACCCAAATACCCTACGAAAGTCAAGCAACAAGCCCATCATAGAAATAACACCTTGAAAGAGTGTTTGGAATACTGTCATTTTCCCTGTCTGCTCCTCTCCTGGAATTACAAACACACAGAAACATTTCTGTCTCATACAAAGATAGCCAGACCTAGAATTTTATCCTCTAGTATTCCAAACCTTTGTATTTTTTTCCAGATTACTTTAACTTTGCCATACTAAAAAGATCACAGAAATAATAATTGAATAAGCCATGTAGGACTCTGCATTAAAAAATATCAGTATAAGAACTGAATAGTGTCTAGTGTCTAGGCAGTCACAGAAAAACTTTGCAAAGCTCTGTCTTTATGAGCTGACTCCAAGTTTGCATTTTGCTTCCCTCATTTCTCAAGACATAAATCAGCTTTTGTGCTCATTRTGCCCCAGATGAAACTTTGCTACAAACATTTTGCAGTGAGGATTTGGTCACATATCTAATGTTAAATGAAGCAAAACACAGTGTTACCTTTTAGGATGACACAGCACAAAGAACATCTTCACTGGCTTTTGGGTGGTTAAACACTTACTTTGTTCAAGATAACAAAGCTAATATAAAGCTTCAGTGTACCAAGCACAAGCAACATTAAGAAGTTCAAGTATCATGAGCTATTCTCAGTTATACAGTTGTGCCCTTCCCCCCCTCCTCACCCCCCCCCCAGTAGAATGACAGCTCTCTGGTACAGTTTTCTGAAACCCGTAAATAAAGGGTCTGCTTGTTCATTGCTATGTTTATGGTTTATCTTGCCCTTCAAATGCTCTGAAGAGAAATAACGGCATAGAGCAGTGAGCTAGAAGGAATGCATACCTGACTCTCATCTGTAGAGGCACAATGCCTCACTTTGTGACAGATTTCTCAGGAATCATCATGCACATAGTGATGACAAAAGGATGCAAACTTTTGCTCCTTTACARTAATGATTATGTCTTATCTACTTTTATAGATTTAAACAGCAGCGAAAACAGCATATTTTATTTACACATTACATTTGTAAAATAAAATTAAACAAATTTTTGCACAGTCCTCAAACAAACATTACTCTTATTATCATGAATAAATAGCTCTTAGAAAAGAATGTCAAAATTACAGTTTTTCCACCCCATGATCCAAATGTCAGCAATCTGGATGTAAGAAAAAAATCAAACCAAAAACCCCAGATATATCTACTAGTAGAATGCAAACATTGTACTGTACAATCCTGCTCAGACTGGCCAGATAAGTGTTGAAATGCTGACAAATATATCTTCTACAATCAACCAAAATCAAGCAGTTAATTCAATGTTCCCTTTTTTTGCAAATCTCATCTCATCTGTAAGTACAAATATACCCTCAGAAAACCCATCTAAATAAACAGAGGTAGAACCTTTGTGAATTTCCTGGAAAAATCTATTTTGTATGAGTCAAGACTAACTGCCTGGACAACTACAGAGCAGGTTGGGCAATGTGTCTGAAGCTGGAAAAGGGAAATAGAACAATTAGTCATTCTTTTCAGAGAAAAAAAAAACACCAAAGAGGAAACTTGTTATATGAATAATATTAACATACCTGGATTGGTTCCTGCTGCTTGAAAACAGGACCAAGATCAGGCAGAATGAGCTTGATATATTCTTCTTTGGTGCATTCCTCAGCAATCAAGAGAACGTTAGGCAAGACAAAGGGTACCATATCAGGATTCACAAATTCAGAAGTCAAGCAAGGCAATATTCGCTGAATTATAACACGCTAGAAGAAAAAAAACACCCAAGTATGAATCATGTACTGCCCTGCAGTAAGTTACCATTGTGCCAGTTCAGCAGCTTTTATATTAGCCTGATATTTACAAAAAAGCAGACAGATAATTTTCAGTTTTGATCTCTTATTTGYTCTTATATAGCACACTGTAGCTAATTTAACTCTACTACTTTGCTTACTTTTCTTTGTTTGCACTCAAAACATAAATGAAGGCTGTAACAACTGTGAAGATCAACAAAAAGCAATTAACTGTACAGAAAACAGGACTTTCAGCCACACGAATGAGTTACAAAAACTTTACCCTACATGTTTTCTTTAAAAAGACCCTAGCAAGACCCTTAAAAAGATCCGATAAAACCCCAAAAATAATGATTTTTCTCTGCACCCCATCGTCCATTGAGCAAATGTCTAATCTTACCATATATACCTCCCTGTAAAACTCCAGGTATATTCCCTAAATAGGATTCTGATGATTAAATAGACATTTAAACTGTGCATGTCCACTGTAGAGTTAGACATCCTTAAACGCTTTTGAAGTCAATAAATAGAAATACATGGTTCAAGACCACAGTCACTTCCCTCATAAAATATACTTTGAAGACAGAAAAAGAAACAAAAAAATGCTGTAAGATGATTAGGTCAATAGGTGGCTGTCTAAAGTTAGGTAAAATCAATGCCACCTATTTCCAAATTCAAAGCAGCAACCACTTCTGATCAAAGGAAAAAAATATTGTTTAAAAAAGAACAGAGTATTAAATATGAAGCCTGCATGTTGCAGTGTGCAGTGCAAAACAGAATTAAAAATAAAGAAATTTAMTGTATTAATTGAGAAGCTCAGTTCTTGTATTATGTATTACAATAATACTATTTTTCTATCACATAGGCATTATGGCTTACATAAATTAAGGTATACCACAAAAGGAAAAGGAATCAGTCTAGACATAGTGTTYAACACTACACAGTAGAAATATGTAATGACAGGCATTTGCCTTTGAGATTTCTGAGCACTGCCAGCACAAGAAAGCACTTAGTCTACTGAGGGAAGGAAGCTCTGTATCATTCAACATTAAAGTACTGTCTCGCAATAAAAACACTTGAAGCAATCTCATAGAAAGAAATGGTGGCAAAACATCTTCAAAGAGCTACGATGGCATCTGGAAACACAGGACAAGCCTTGCGAGTGGAGAGAAGACAATTTCTGTTCAAACTGGGATAAACTACTATACACGGAAATGACGGTTCCGTATTTGGCTTATTTGCCATTTTCATTTAAAGTATTATTGATTGCTGAGGAATACTTCCACAATAAATATGTTCTAACCTYCCTTTATTTCCTTCTACTTTATTCTGACAGTCTCATGGCAGTCTATTATGGCACAATGCTACAGCACTCCAGGAGTCAAAATGCTAATAGATATTTACATACTTTCAAACTTGCTATTTCAAGACACCACTCAGACATACCTTAGGTAGCTTTGGCAGAACTTTTGGCAGTCCTTTAAAGAACTGTGATTTCTGCAGATTATCCCTTTGAAATAATGAATCAAAATATTGAAGTGTCATTGCTCCTACATCATCAAAGAATGGTATCTAAAAATAAGATGAAAAGGTTGTGATCTGGAGGGGAACAACTGACATTGCTACAGTAATTCCAAAATATAATAACCTATTTACCTTTTCAATGCACTACAGTAAACCTTTACAATGACATGTCTGCAATTAACAATTAGAAAATTAAATTTTTGCATACCAAGTTGTATTAATATTCAGATACAAGCTGATTATTAAGACAGAATTTTCCCATCATTTTTCAAAAACACATGCATTTTATGTGTACCTAAGTTAAAACATTATTTCATATACAATAAGCTGTCCACAAAAGAAATGTAATGAAAAATATAAGCTTTGACTAAAATTTCTCTTGGAAATAATTCAGTTATTTAATATTACAACAAAGGATTAGCTTCTATGGCACCCAGATATGGCTACCACCCCTGGAAACTCTAATATCTCTACCCAACAATTCAGCGTGCAGTGTAAATGTGGTAAAAGAGACTTAACATCTTTACAAAACCACAGTGCTTAATACAACCACTTAACAGATTTGTTTGTTGTGGTCCTTCACACAATTGAGTAGATAACCTGAGAATCTTCTGCCAATTTGCTCACTTCTCATCTTTCAGCATATAAGTGGACACAACCATTACCTGCTCCCTCAACCTTCTTCACTATTTCTTCCAAGAGTTAATACACTGATTTCTACCTCTGCATATAACCTTTTTACACCACAGCAAAAGAATAAAATTGTTTAGTAAAGCAAGTCTATAAGCAGGAACCTACAAGRCTATTTGATAAGAGAAAATGGGGCAAAAGACAACGGAAAAACCATGCTTTAAGTTCTACTTTCAGATARCCAAACGGAGCAACAGTTTGCCTACCTGCAATTAAATTTTGGGTTGTTATGGAAAATAATTTCTGAGTATACTTTACTCGTCTGCATGTTTAAGAATGCATCAAAAATCATAAGCCAAAATTAATCCTTACATTTATTGCCCTTTATAATTTTCTCATTTTCAAATCCTTCCAAAAGAATTTTGAAGACTGAATTATATAAAAGCATAGCACTGAAAGCTTCCAACTGCATGAAAAGGAATAAAACGTTGTATTGAATAATTTTTCTAAATTGYCTCAGCAATCACTTTTCCAAATAAATAGTCAGCATAAGGAAAACTTCTGGCTGATAATGTTACTTCCAAATGGCTAAAAAATATTTAACATTTCAACTAAAATGCTTAACAGAAAACACTTGAAAACAGCTGTACAAAGCAAACACTAATTTCTCTCTTTCCTACGGCTACTGTAAT
Source organism: Malurus melanocephalus (assembly GCF_030028575.1). NCBI lineage: Eukaryota > Metazoa > Chordata > Aves > Passeriformes > Maluridae > Malurus > Malurus melanocephalus. The sequence goes on along the minus strand of NW_026623248.1, from coordinate 4,164,085 downwards.
TTCCACGGACTGACCTTAGTCATTTGATCTGCGTCTGGTCTCACTGCTGGAGCTACATTCAGGAGTAGCTTTACATGCTCACGCACCTCCTCGGGTATATTCTGAAGAGTACTGGAGCTTAGACGGCTCAGCTGTGTAAGCAATTCAAGCACATACACCACCAAGTCAGAAAATCCCGCATGTAACTATTCCCAATATACAACAGGCCTATATATATTCAACTCAATTCTCTTGATGGCTTCCCTATCCACACTTTTGATGTTCCTCCCTTCTCCCCATTTGTTTCTGATTCCTCATAGTCTTCTCTGTTTGACAACAGTCTGTTTTAGCTCCCATTCTTCATTTTTTAGCATCCCGTTGTAGTTAATGGTATTTTTGAATAGGCTAATATCATTATCTGAGGTGCTGTCTACACACATTAAAATACACTTCATACAATTATGGTTTTGCTTGGCCCAGTTTTTGGAAGTGGGGAGACCAAAAAGATGGCTCCTGTGAGAAGCTTCTAGAGGCTTCCACCATGTCTGGCAGAGCCAATTGCTGTTGGCTCTGAGGMTGATGGACATGCCACTGACCAAACCTGGGCCAATTGGAGATGGTKGTTACAGCCTCTGTGAAATCATATTTAAGAAGAAATCAAAACAAAGGTGGTAGTCACAGTAGTTTTGCCAGAGGAGGAGGACGAGGCTGAGGTTATGTGAGGGATGCAGACACCAAGGCC
>NW_026623248.1:4124839-4162968 GCF_030028575.1 Malurus melanocephalus | reverse complement strand
GCAGATGCCGAGAAGGGGCTGTGTGCAGCAGGAGAGCCCTGGAGAGAGAGGCCTTGCTCCCGAGATGGAACAGCCTGGCCTTGGGCCTGCACCCAGGGGATTAGGGGCCCCACGATGCAGCAGTTTTGGGACGACTGTCTGCCCATGGGGGGACTCACAATGCAGCAGATGTGTGTGATCTGCTGCTCGTGAGAGTGGAACCACGCCAGAGAGGTTCACCAAGAACTGTCTCCCATGGGAGGGACCCCATGGCAACGCAAGGGAAGGACTTCTCTCCCTCAGCAGCCGCAGAGGATCTAGTGATGAACTGACCAACCCCACACCCTGAACTGACCAACCCCACCCCTGAACAGACCAACCCCACACCCTGAACTGACCAACCCCACACCATGAACTGACCAACCCCACACCCTGTTCACCCCCCCTGCTTTGTACTGTCGGTAGGAAGGGTAGAGGGAGTGGGGAGATCGGTGTCTTTGAGGGTTGTATTTTATTTCTCATTCTCCTCCTCTGACTTTGTTAGTAATAAATTCACTTCATAACTTAAGTAGAGCCTGTTTTGTCCGTCAGGCGTTTCCTCCCTTCTCCTTATCTCAAYTCATGAACCCTTTTGTTAATTTATATTTTTCTCTTCACTCTTCTCTGCCCAATGGTGGTGTGGGAGAGCAAATGAGCAGATGTTGTGGGTGCCTGGCTTTCGGCCAGCATTCTAAACCATGACACCAAAGAAGTTACAACAAAGGAAACCTGCATAGGAACAGACATTATGTCAGCGGATCCAATTAACTATGACACTATCTTCTGTCAATATTCACTGTCCACAAATAATATGAAATAGTGAGCACTGATAGTGTTCTCAGTATTTAAATCTATTTTACAATAATAACGTTTCAAATATGAAAATCAACAAACAATAGTCATGAATAGAACAAATACCTGGTCCAGCTGTCTACTAAAGCTTTTATAAATATCTTGCTTGTTGACCTCAAAAATTGGTTTCCCTTTATTAAACACCGCATACATAACAGCTCCCAGAGAGTACATATCACTGGCTGTCTCACAGCTCACAGAGAGAATATATTCTGGTGCGAGATACTCAGGATTTGGAAGACACAGAGATGGCAAGTTTGGGTCCCATTCCTTACAAGGGAACTTTGGCTACAAGAGAAGTATGAGAAGTAAAACAAAGTACATTTATCAAGGATTTTTAAACACCATTTTCAACAAGAAGCTCAAGCAGCAAAAAATAATTAAGCCACTCAAATTCTATTATGAATCAAAGAGAAATACATTAAGGCAAAACTGTTAAGAATCTCGATCTGTAGCTCAGTGTGATCAGCTGATGCAGTAATGTCAGAATATCTGAGCTGGGAAATGTAATTTAACATCAAAGTACTGCTGTAATGGGGAAACATGAGCTATGATGGGATTTCATTTTAGGAGGTAGCAACTAAGCACTGAGCAGATGCAGCAGGCTCTTAGGCAGGCCTGCATGTCATCCAACGCCAAGGTGAGTACAAGTGGCACAGGCTTCAGCCTCTGGCTGAAACCATCACTAGTCTACTGTCACTCCACTGAGCCAACTCAGGCTCTTTTTCTGTGATGATCAAGGGCAGCACTGCAATCCAGACCTGTGCCATATGTTCTAACTTTCTGCCAACAAAATACAGAGGTGAATATTAAATAAATGATTCTATACTGGAACGCAAGATCATGAAATTGGTTTCAGACAAAGATCTGAATTTGAAATTGAATGATGATAAAGACTAGTACCTCCTGTTCAGATGGATTGGTGGATTGGATACAAAAATCAAAGCCCATAATTTTCCATGCTCCACTCTTATTCAAAATTATATTTTCAGGAGTAACATTTCCATGGACCATTTTGACACTGCTATGCAAAAATGACAAACCTTCAGAAACCTGTTAATAAAAGAACATTTCAGGTTAAATACTTCCCCAAATATCCTGTAAGACATTTACAAAAGTTCTGTTCTCCCAGTTAAATCCCTAAGTTAAACAAGAATCAAGTTTTCACCACTATATTAGCCTAAGACTTAAAAATTATGTTTGAAGGAAAGTAAACACAGATGGATAATCAGCAGGTGAGATTACTAATGTCAATTAACTATCACAGCATAAGTATGGTGGTGCATTCCCCTCTCCCCTCAGGCCACAATATGATCTCAGAAGAAGAAAAATGCTTTACAAAGTTGACCAACATATGCACCAAACAAAACGTGGGAGCTACTGTTTCTCCACAGATGGGAGAGAAAGCTGTAGCAAAGACATATACATGGAAAATAAATTAATTTTCTATTTTACACGTCAGAACAGGTAAAAAAAGAGTAGCAATTTACAGCCTCCAGTGTTTATCCTCTCCTACACTTAAGAGTGATCAGGGAACTATTATGTCTCATCTCACAATTATTTGATTTACTATAGGCAGACAAAACTTTGGCAGTTTACAGACTTCAAGAAAAAACCCACATTAATACTAAAAGCACAGGAAAATTACAAAGACAACCTGTATCATACCTGAAGCAAACCATATTTTGTCTCCACATCATAAAGTTTGTATTCTTTAATGTCTGCTGGCAAAGGAGAAGGTAGGTTGTCCCAGCTGCCAAGAACATTAGCTAAACTTGCACAGACTGGTTCTGTACAAAATGCCAAGCAATCCCTGCATAGGAAATGCATTAAAAAATTCTTGTACATAAATGTAATACATCTCTTCACTGTAAATAAAGAACCATATAAACACAATATTACACATTACCAAAGCACTTGGTGCTATCAAAAGGGATGCTATACTTCAGATTTTGAATTCTTAYAATATTATACTAAAGAGAAACACATAAACATCTGAGGTTTAAAAAAATACAAGAATTAAGTTATTTTACTCTCTAACATTTACATAAATCACTAATGAGTCACACAATGCTTCATAAAAAATTTAAAAAACAATGCTTTTCTTGTCCTGATCCAGAAAAGATTGATCAAATAATTCTTACTACTATAAAACTTGTAAATCACACTACTACCAATGCCTAAAACCAACATGTCCCTGACTGAACCACTATTTAATATAGTTAGAGAAGGACCAGAAATTRAATTAATGTAAGGGAGCACCTGAATATTCTTTTACTTTGCTAAGTGATAGAGAAGAAGAGCTCCAAACACAAACACACYTGTTATATGAACTGCAGTTTACATGTGAAGCAACTGTTTTCCAAATTATTTTATTGATTCTTTCCTTCATTAAAACCTAATGGTCTTGTTATGCATTTTTATGTGTTTGAAAAGCACAGATGAAGAAAACTTCCACACATGAACTGGACCAGTTGTAACACTTTGCTTCAAAATTTAAAATTTCAGAATTGGTCCTGAAACAATATATGCCTCAATTTCACAAACTTCATGCAACAGACAGAGTCATTCTTTACATCCACATTCTTCATACTGGTCTGTACAGGGGTGGAGGCCCTGGACAGTCATTGCAACTCACTCCTTAACTGTTTTAAAGGGTCTTTTTTGAGAAAGCATTACATGGATAGTAGCACACATACCTGCTTTACAGATGATTAATTCATGAGAACACTAAACACTGCATCAGTATGAACACAGAAAACAGAAACTGAGTAACAATAACAAAGATATATTTTTGAATATAAAATACAGGCAAGAAGACAGACCCTAACTTTTTGGTCTTTCCACAAAAAGATCAGAAGATYGTCTCAGCATGAATCTACCACATATTTTTTAAGTATTTCAATAATTAACAAGCTTGACCTTTGAAGCAAAATAAGAGCGCTGATTCATGCAAACCTCTTACTGTTAATCCAGATTTTAGTTTTATCTACTGCCTCTCTAAAGGAAAAACAACTGAAAATCAAAATACATTGAATCCTCAGTSTCAGCCAACCTGACAGAACTGTTTGCTTGGTTTCTTCCCTACYGTTTTGTTAATGACATACTTTTCACATTTCTATTAATATGACACGGGCTATAAAACTTGTTTCTGTTATAATSACAAGGAAAAATCAGAACACAGAAAGAAAAAGTCCTTTATTTACAGTCTAACTTCAGCTTCACCACAGAGCTTATCCACTTAGTTATGGTTAAGGCACAGATGACAGAAAGTGCCTAGGGAATATTGTTCAGTAGTTTTCATAACATAAACTCTCTGATTACTGTTGTTTTGAGGGAATAAAAAGATGGCTGTTTATTTTTTACTTTAGGAGCTAATTAAAAAARAGCCCAAGCCACATAATCAGGATACGGTAAATCTAATCAAAGTAGGAGAATACTGCAGAAACTGATGTCTGCCATCTAGTGCAGCTGTTTTTACAGTTTTTTGAATAATATCAAAATGAAATTAAAGAGTAATAAAATAAAAACACTTTAAAAATAAAAGTGATGGCCAAAAATGCATACGATTTTTACAGGGAAACAATGTAACAAATGCAATGTCTAGTAAATTATCAGGGACAATTCATGCTACTACTATTTTTAATGGGTAGAGATCTTATGAGTTAATTTTCAATTTGTTTTTTTTTTATCCTTTACTTCAATAACAAGTTAGATACAAATTAATATTGCTTTTCAGTGTTGTTGATGGAATTCAAGACCATTTGTAAATAAACACATTCATATTAMATATTTAGTATAAATAAGGAGTTACTCATTATATAAATGCATGTAAAGAGGTATATATCATTATACGTTTCATACATATTTATACTAAACATAACYATGCTGGATACCAATCATCTGTAGTAGTGAAAATCAACTATCTACACACTAGGGTCAGAAAGGTATGGCCTTTCTTTCCRTATCTATTTCAGCCCTCCAGGTATACCAAGGATCCATTTGCCTCATAAAGGAGGAGTAACTGGTGACCTCCAAGCAGTTCATTACAACAGCAAACATACGTTGGGGAAACACAAAAAAAAGAGAAAAAAAGAGAGAAAAAAAAAAAGACCATGTACAGTTTAACCAGAAGCCCACAACAGATTTCTTCAAGAGCAAGCACTCTGGAAAGACCTGAAATTCTAAGGCAATCTTACAGCATGCTTGCACAAGGTTACACACAAAACCTTTTTTTTTTATTAATCTGCTCCAAAAACTCTTACATCAGTTTCTGGCACAGCAAACAACTGAACAGGTTTTGTCCTTCTGGGTTTCTACTAGCAGCTGAGTATGCCAAGTATGGAAAGAAAAACACCTGAAGCAAAGCATAAGGCATTACCAAAAACTCACAAACTSACAAAGAACTCTGACGTAACTAGACCGTTAATTTTACTCAAAAGGCTAAAATGCTTCACAAACACACCACCAAAGCTTTCTTAAAACTCCAAGGTATGAATCTTGGCCTTTTCTTCTGAAGGGCAAAGTTCAGGGGAAAAGCTGGGAAACTGTGACAATTTTAGGAAGAAGCCAAAGGTGTATTCTGGGATTCACTTCTGCATACACTATAACTTGAGATCACCCTAGGCCATCTAACATTTAACTGTTTAATGTTGTAGAATATTGAGGGCTGTCTTCAACTACCTACATTATCTTCCTTAGGCCTTGGTAGGGGATATACTGAATTATAGGTGCAATGACAGCTTTGAACCCCTGTTAATGTGAAATGTCTTTAGTACTGCAGGAAAGATCGAAACGAATACGCAAGCACAATTTAATCAAATAAATCTGTCTCAAAGAGGACATTGCAAAGATGAAKAAGCATTCCTACAGTATTCTTGGCTCCTAGAAACCATTTTGAAAAYCCAAGATAACAGACAGAAAGGAAGGACATTATATAATGAACCTTTATTAGGCTACCATTTAGGATCACAGAATCGTTGGGATTAGAAAGCACTTCCGCAAATCACCTAGGCCAACCCCCTTCCTATTTTGGGAAAAAAACCCTAAAACCTTCATGATTTTCCCTGGTAGTATCAGGATCAGCTTCCTATTTTAACAAGAGACCTTGATTTTCTTTGTTAGATTTTTGTGTGCTGTTACCACTACAGCTGAACAATAAATCTGTAAGACCAACCAGTTACTGTACCTGGTGACAAACTTTTCATAAATCAAATAAGCACTAGAAGAACACGTTGAATTTCGCCTCCTTTCATTGGCATTTGAGAACCTTTTCAACACATACGTAGTCACAACACTTAAAATWCACCAAAAATCCCTAATCATAAAATACATCTCACATATGGAACAAATGTATAAATAACTTTTCGAAATAAAACAATATATATGAGTTCCTTAAAAGAAAAATTATCTAAACTACCAAATTTTCATGCTGTAAGGGTCATGCAACGGGACTAAGATCAAGCAATTGATTATTAATTAGATCCACACCAGAACTGCATTCTGTGTCCAGGAGGGTTGGAAATATGGGGGTGAGGTGAATACCATTCTCATATGAACAAATACAGTTAATTTGACATTAGATGTATGTGTTGAATGTTCCAGATAGTTTACATCCCATAGCAAAACAGTTATTAAAAATATCTGTTCTCAATTCTACTACAGCTTACCTGGATTCTTCTAATGGATGTTGAACAGTAAGCAGTCGAGGGTGCCGAAGCCTAGTCAGCTGTTGAACACCTCGTTTTAAAGAATCAATAATCTGATCTTTTTCAAATTTTTGGTACTTGTCTATCAGCTTCTTATCAAAGACAAAAACAGCCACTTCCTGCAATTAAGCAACAGAATTCACTCAGGATATAATATATCCAAAACCTAAGCCTGTACAGTTACATACCAATGTGTTTTTTGAATCAACAGTACAATCCCACCAATACAATAACCAAACAAAGAAACTTACTTTTTGTCCTTACTAAACCCCAGTCATGGAACAGGTTAGTGTATATAAACTCTGAAATATATATTTTAAGAGTCAAGGTACTAATGCTCCTTTATCTTGTAAATAGCAATGAATAAACTGCAATTCCCTAGCTACACAGTAACAAAGCAGCAAACCCACAGTCAGAARTCAGCTTGACTTAAGTGAAAGAATTTATATAAACTACAAACAGTTAAAACGTTCTGAGTATATCTGCAGGCATTGGGCATTATATATATCAAATGGTGCTTTATGAAACTGTCTCAGTGTTCTGCTCCAAACCAGTACAATCTGACAAAATAGTCACAGTAATTTCTCAGACTATTCACATGATAAAACACTAAGAATCTCATATGTTTAAAGATGTGCAAAAAAAGTCACAAAAAYGTTAAAAACAGAGAAAACCTCTCCAAATTCTTTAACTGGAGCAGGAGAGAATTAAGAAATTTATGCAAAACTTTGAGATTACTGAACTAGATGTAAAAAAAAACCCAAAAACTAGATTACATCACCATCTTGGAAGTCATTAATGTGAGATGTATCAACTGACGAAAGAGAGGAATTAACTTTATCATGAAACACTTTTATATGCTGCTACAACAGCATTATGAATAATAATGAAGGTTAGAAACCAGTAGAAAAAATAGTATTAAAACACTGTTTTCAGTCCCAAGAGGAACTCTATGCTCTTTTACTGCACATTTTATAAACATTACTCTAATTAAAATCTCACAGGAACAGCTACATTATTAATTAAAAAACCCCTACAAACTTCTAGAAGTAGGCTAAACAAAATATGAAATTCAGCCCAATACACAAAAAATTGGTTTTTAGCTAACTTTGTTAAGCTGTTTGCAGGTAAATGTTTATAACTAACTCAACTAAGTATACTTTTCTTACTTCTATCCATATTGGCTCCCTACTCCAACTCTTCAGTGTGATGGATCAAACATTAACACAAGGCCCAGAAGAACAGTGACAGAAGACATATACTGAGCAGTACATGATCAATAACAWAATTTAAAACTAAAACAGTACTTCTGAAAAAGCTTCTGTTCAATGACAAGCGAAAAGAATCAGAAAGTGAGTATTTAAATCAGCTATGGTTTGAATAATTTATGATGGCTCTAATTAAGTTCTACTGATGCTTGCTGCAATTCTGCATTGTTTATTTAAATTCATCATTCCCTGCAACTGGCAGAAGAGAACTCAGTTTGTGCTCCAGATCCTTAACCAGTTGACTCAAGGCCAAGTTCCCTCTAGACTGTCTGTGGTGCTGCTGTTTGGACTTTGTTGATTCCTACTTGGAAAAACCAATAGTGGGTCATAACCAGTGGGCTGCMCCAGACTGGGCAGTTTCTTCATGATGTCCCTGACCCAGATCCCARGCAGACCACACACCTCCCTATGGATTGGATCTGCTCAGCACGTCGGGTTCTACACTCCTCTCAAAAGGGTGACACCAATGACTACTAAACTTCTTAATTGAGGAGGTTGTTATGTGGGAGGCTGTCCTGTCTGAGGCAACTCCTCCACCCTGGAAGAACCATCCACATTCTCATTTCCCTAGTCCTCAGATTTCACGGCCTCACACCTCCTATATAAGGGAAGGTGAGATAGGTCAGGGGGGAATTCGCCATTTCTACTCCCCTCCATCTCTACAGTCCTGTGCTTCTGCCTGGTGGTGAGATGGCAGGGGATCCACTGCTTCTTGTGACCTTCTTGACCCATGGTGGGTGAGTCCATTTGTCTAAGGTATGGCAGGGTGTGCCTCCACCAGTCAATCTCTTTCTCAGAGTCCCTAATACTTTCATCTTTGTCTCAATGCCACCACTAGGCAGAGCAGATGGTGGATTTGATGGCACCTCACACAGTTGTTCTCTCTGCTGCCCTCCCAGAGTAGTGCAAGTTTTCTTGCTTTTCTTATTCCTGTTTTCTGCCCCCAGCCTGCCAGGGATAGGGAAGTGAGTATAGGTGCTGGCGAGGGTCAGGCTACCACACCCTCCAGACAATTTGCAATCCTGCAATTTTTATGAAACACACACCAGTTTGAAACATATTGACAGTTTAAAATATATGTCCTTATTTATCCACATAGAAATCTTACAAACTAGAGAAAATGCAAAAAGCTTGCTCCTATCTTAGCCAATGCAACTCCTAAAATTAAATAAAGGGGAAAGGGGGAAAGGAGAGAGAAAAATAATTTTCTTCCAACCAGAAAAAGGCAACCAGACAACCAAGGCATATCACATTTTCTCTCCTGACCCTAAGAGGAAGGCAAGCATCCAAAAACACACTGGGTTTGTGTGTCAATAAAGACGCAAACAAAACTAGAAATTATTTCTAAAGACTCTAAAAGCTGTGGAAATGTAATGATAATGGAACAACAATACCTCTTCCTATTCACCTGACTGGTTACTGAGAAAACACGTTAACAAAACTTGTAAAACATTCAATCACTATAGCAGTGAATACTACAAACTCAAATCCTAACATTTTAAATAGGGTGAAGAAGTAAGGACAGAGACTAAGCACAGCAGAAAGAAGAAAAAAACCTCAGATTTTACAAAAAAAAAACAAACCAAAAAAAACAGTGCCTTGGGTTGATTTTGTGCCAATCCTGTATTCCTATACTCCATCACCTTGTACGCCCAAAAGGTGCCTGTGCCTTTAAATGCAACCCAGTGCAGGCAGTTTGAAAACCAAACTGGGGCTGCTGCCSAGCCGTTGGCTTTTGGACCTCAGCTCGGCACTGCAGGAGGTCTGCTCCCTGGAGTTTTTGCCATTTAGCTAGATCCGATTTGTTAGGGGCAAACCCGATCTTGGGCAAACAGTTTTCCCTGCCACCCCCTCTGCGGCTCCTGTGATTTTTCTTCTGGAGCAATTGGGCGGCCAGAGGGGACAAGTGGCGCCAACTCCGGAAGAAGCCAGGCCGGTGACAGAAAAGCACACCGAGCCCTCTGTTTCATCTGCGGTGAGGACTGTCATCAGGTTTTCCACTGTTGCTCAAGCACCATGTGGACTTTTTTTTTCTTTTGTTTCTTTTTTCCCAGGGACAGGAGCCGCCATCTTTTTCTCCGCATCACATGGCCCAGCAGCTGTGGGGRGAAGAGGGTGGCGTGCGTTCCTGGACTTTTAAATATCTAACAGTTACTTTTTATCTATGTCCTGTGGGCACTGTGTTTTGTTAATAAACTTTTCTTTTCACTTTTGCTGGAACATCTATTTCATATTGGTGGGAAAAAATTATCAAATTTTTCACATCAGAGGAAACATTTACTCTGTAACATTTCTCCCTGAAAACATTGTCTCAAACCAAGACATACAGTTCACCATTTATCCTGTGAACTGAATCAGAGTGCTCTCATGGAAAAAAATTAAATGTGATGAAACTAAATGTTAACTTAAGTGTTAGAAACTAAACTTTGAACATAAAATCAAAGGAAATTTAAGGGTAGCAGTCAATATTCTTGATTTTAGAAACTGTTCATTTTCTCTTTCTTTTTGTCCTCTATTTTACCCATGTGCACTCACATAGTTTTTACATGAAAAATCAAATGTAGCTCAACATGCGCACACATTATATTTTACCATGACTTTCCACTAATACAAGTAAAATAATCACTGAACTAAAATACTGGAAAGCACTTCAGTAGTACTCTGATCTTTTTCCAGAAAAAGATTTTTCTCCCCCTTTTGGGGGTTTTATTTTTTATAAGCTTGACGTGTTTTTTCATAACCTTACTTTCCCATGAGTTTCTTTCAGTCATAACGTATTCAATACAACTATTATTTCAGTTTTACAAATTTATTAGCCTTCAAAGTTTTAATAACAGGAAGCCTTAAGTTTAAAGTTACTATATGCACAGCCAATGCAACAGAAAGTTGACTTACCTACCTATCATAACACATTTAGTACTCTCACAATAAAAGTTAAACACAACTACAGTTATTTTGAAGTGCAAACCATTACCTTCTAAATTCTGCTAGCTGAGCTGGTAAGTACTYTGTGACCTTACCCTATCCATTTACGATTGCACTTTCTCAGCAGAAGGACAAGTGCCATATTATGCCAGAAAAGGTATAAGTGCATAAAGTCTAGGTCAATAAATCTAAGATGAGTTGAAACACATRCTGTAAAATTATACTTATATATATAGCCAGTGACTCATAAACCTTTCAAACAAGCAGCAGCAAATCAGCTATGAAATGGCACCAGACAAATATATGCACACAGGTAAGTAATTTCCTCGCATTCTCTTAGGTTATTACTCAGTCACCAGAATAAGCAAGTAAAGACAACGTACACTAAAAAAATAATTAAAAATACACTTTCAGAAATCCTGGAAAAACAGCAAGGCAGGACCCAGGCAGAACTCAGAAAATAATAAACTCATAGCTATCTACTGTCACCATAGATGGAATATTTGTAACTGTCCACTGACAGAACAGAAATAATCCTGAAAACAAATATTTCTGATGGTATCTAGTGCTGTAATTTTAAAACCTCCACATTTAGCTATATTATCTGACTACAACTGCCTAAGCAATTACTTGTGTTGTGGTAAAGTGACAACAACATGGGCCATTAAGCCCTAACATCCTGCTAGTCTGATTACAATACACACGTACTGCAAAACAAGCTGAATGCTTGTAGCTTCAATTAGATACACACACTTGTAATAGCAAATACGTGCAATACCTCACAAAAGTGACTGCAACACCTAAAAAATGTCAGCCAGCCCAGAGAACATTCAAAAAGAACACAGGAAAGAAAGAAAAAAATAATGTCGAAGAACAGATATATTGCAATACTACACACCATAAACTGTATTGTTGCACAGTTTTGTTTGGCAATGGCCRAGTGAATGTTGACATGATGTCACCTAACTGGTAATATTAATAATGAATGGTAACTATGTCATAACACCAGCCATCTAAAATTCCATGCAGTACAACTGCTGTTGTATTTTTAATGACTAGTGAGTGATGCCATGTAACTGCACAGATGTTAGTCAGGGTTTACAGAGGTATTACAAGATCACATAGAGCACCTGAACTAAAACTCTATAAAATAATTGGTCAGAACACTCATTCAAAGCTTGAAAAACATGATTTACAGGAACCTAGTTACATATACTCAGTCAACCATACAGTGAAAGAAACTTGCTACAACTCTCCAGACCTTAAAGATACACCTGCTGCAGGTCAAATGCCTACTGGGCACATAGATTGTATAAAACCTAGCAAAACTGCCATAATTTAAACATTACCATTGCTTTGTATAGTAGAGTAAGACCAACTGGTATATTAGATAAATTCAGTAAACAAGAGGTGCATAAAGCTCTGCAATAGCTAAACAGAGACTTGAAAATATGGCAAAAGTATCTGATTAAACATTATTCAGACTCTGTCACAGAGAATCAGATCACACATTCTTTGCAGATTATTTATTCTGTGTATTAGATTTATTATCTATTTGCTAGAGTTTATTTTTCTRTCATCTAATAGATTGTATATGCATTTTCCAGAGTTATTCCTTTGTGTCCATTTCTTTTTGGTACACCTGCAGCAAGCTGATGCATTGTCTAAGTGACTTCATATCACTTTAGAATTAACTTTAACTAAAGACCATAATTTATTAATACTTCTACTTACTCTTTAAGAATTGCATTTCATCTCTGAGTTTGAAAAGAGACTTTCACATTTCTCCAGTACAACAAAGTAACTTTCTATAATAACAATTCTTAATACTCTGTTCTTGGCAAACCTTATTCAGAAGTMACAGTCCCATATTCGTTTATACACRTGTCTTCAAGTGAGTCAAAAGCTTGTGTACTAGTGCTCTAAACCCTAAGAYTTTAGGGAAACTAAAAAGGAACAATACCGATCTGAAATCAGCACAGGGAAAACATAACCAAGTTCCTTCACAACCTCCTCCTCCATCCCATGCCTTCCTGTTACAGTATCTCATGACTTAATATTTCTAACTGCTCAATTTCTGCATAGTAGCTGAGAAAAAAACTACAGTGTTATATACTTCATGATTATTTTAAACTGTAAAAAGCCAGAATTGTTGCCAAAATAAAGTTGCAATGTGCAAACAAACTGGTGAACCAATCCATATTAAGCAAACTTGTTCCTTCTTGTCAGATGACTTCTAAATCAGATGAATTCATGATCTTGCCTCCAAAATGTATGCTATGCAAGCAGAACTACTTCTCTCTCCAGCAGTGATGGATTAAAGCAAGTATTACTTACACAGCAGAGAACAATATACTCAAACAGTGCTGAGTTATTTGTGTCATTTCATCATCCTTAATATTAGTTTGCCCAGTTGGACTTTGTTTTTAACTGCCACTGACCAACTCCTACCTATCAGTCTGTCATTTAACGTTTATAAACTTAGGTCTTTACTTGACAACTCACCTGTTTTGTAGATTTTTTAGTTCCATTAAATATCTTCCAAGCAAGACCATTACCTCCACTGGCAATATGACGTCCAACATCGAATTCCCTGGTAACGGGATTTCCCATGACCGCACTGGTGACATCAGCCGTCACCTTTGTAACGGTGCTCTTCAGCTTATTCAGCATGGACTCCATGGTTTCAACCGTGCACCAATGTCTTATCCTACAAAGACAAGAAAAGAAAGGTTTCACAGTCCTCTCTAATTCTGTTAACAAAAGGTACATGTTGAAAACTGTAACTTCTAAACAAGGATCCAATAGGATACAGGAGCAACCCACATAAAGAATACTAAAATGTAACTACCGGGGCTTTGCAATTAAATATATTCACACTGCATGCACCTATCTGTGGATGCACACCTATGGGACTGCATGTTATTGCTTCTACTCCTCTTCAGAAACAAGGCAGAAAACAGAATCCTTTAATTCCAGTGCTCGCAGAACTGCATATTTTTCTGACGCAAAGGATTGCTTAAGATCCCAGGCCAGCAAAATAATAGATGTGTCTTATACAGAGAGTAAATAAAAAAACAAACATGTTCTTTCCTACACAGTGCTTTTCAAAATACAAGCTCAAAATTCAGTATTTTGCCCATCAGATTGTTGATATTACCAATTGTATGATCCAACTATTAATGAATTTAAATAACAAGGGTAGGGGAARGAAACAAGAAATCATCTTTTTATGCTTTATCAATATTGCACAAGGAAGTTTTTTTTTACATCATCTTTCAAAATCAAGAGCTAAAAGGCTGTGGCAGCTTGCAATTTACTTCATCTTCCCCTGCAGTGTGTACTTCCACAGTTTTCTACATTTTCATAATAAATCTGACTTGCCTATTCTGTCAGATACAAGTTCTGAAGCCTATGTCCCATTTATACAGTTGCTTCTCTGATAATCTACACACAAGAAAAAAACGAAGGCAGCAAAGAAACAGCTGAAAAAGAGACATTCATCTTCTTTATCTGTGTGAGCCAAGACAAAGACAGAATGCAAGAAGAAATTATTTCCTGAAATCAGTAATATGCAGTATATTCAAAAGTAACATTTAAGCATATTTCTTCAGTCTCTCTTTCCAATAAGGTATAAAGACACCTGTATGTCTTAGTCAAACTTGATCAAAATCAACCACACTGAYGTTACCTCACTTCAGTGAGAATGTGCACTCCTTCTCTCCCTGGTACTATAGATTGATTCCACTACAAATCAGGACAAATAATCTGATTAGATTTCAATTGCAAAGATCGACCTATTTCACAAAAGAGGTAATAAACACACTGAACAAAACTTCTTAAAAAGTTYCCTGTGTTATGGAACAATTCACTCAAGTGCAGCTGTGTGTGACAGCACTAGCCAAGCCCTAGGCAAACCTCAGCAGAGTGCTGGAAGTAGCWCAGCTATGCTGCTCTGTCTTGACTATTGGTGCAGTCATATCCAAACTTCAATATTCTTCTGTAGGGAAACCCAGGAACACACTAATGCTATGGCTCCATAGACATTTCTCTAGTTTCCATATCAGCTGTAGTGATATAACTAAATGAAGAACCCCACCAGGAATTTTAAGAAAATATATTTTAAGATAGGAATCCAGCTGCACAGATCTCAATCTCACATAYCAAATTTAATCAGATATAGTAGTCATGACTCCAACAGGAGGCCTCAGGAGCCAAATCAGATGTTACTGCAAGATGTTAAGGGTGGAGTTTGTCTTAATTATGGGGACAGTGAGTTTTAGCTATAAGACGCTGCATCTGAAATCAACACAACCATCTTAAGAATAACTACATACTTGTTTCGTATCTAGTTAGTGTTTTGTTGAGACTATGCCTTGAAATAGATTATGGAAACACAGATTTCCTTTACTAAGTAATTTTATTTCAGTATGTGGCCTTTTATTATTACAAGGAATTAATTTCACTTTATTATTCATGATGTGGAAAAACACATRCAACTCCTAACTGTGCAGCCCTAGACCTAAAAGCTATGAAGACACTGGCTAATATCCCTGTACAAAAGAACTTTTCATCAACCTGGTAAATAGGTACAAACAAGATCAGGGAGCATTCTAAAAAGGACCTATAGGCATTTCCAGCTCCCAGCAATTTTATTCAGCAGGTATTCTATGCCCAAACTCTATATGCTAAAAGATTATAAAACCTATCCTAATGAGTTTAATCCCAAATTTAATTTATTTGGGTTTAGCTCTTGTGCTTTTTCCATTCTTTTGTTCACTCCCAGCCATCAAATCTTCCCTCATACCAATGCAACACCATCTTGTGTTAGGACTCTTAGAACATAAAGCACTTTGCAAAATTAACTGCAGAAATATTATGAAGAAAATGCATGTGCATGCACATTCAAGTTCCTTTGTGTAAATCTGAAAGGAAGCTTCTCTACACAGGTGGTGGAAAAATGGTGTACTATTCATTAAATCAGAAGTGCCCTCTGCTGTGGGTGACAGACTAACTGSAGTAAGTAGCCTGGAAAAGCCACTAGGTGAGAATGTCAACAGTATTTCAGTACCTTAATGCTAGAATTTAAAATTCAAACCTGGTAGACCCTGTCTAACCTGTTCCCCTTCCACTTAACAGTAGGCAAACTATTGTTTAACTTAGCTACTGAGCAAGAAAACTTATTTCTCAATAAGCAGATGGGGTTTAAAGTTTATATCCATCTAACTGTTAATTTGTAGAAATCCTTGCATCATCACTTGATTGTCAGTGAAAACAGAACATTTTGCTTTTTAAAATCAATTGCTATTACTAACTTCAGTAAAAACTCTCTATATATCCAACAGGAACAATGTACTTAGAAAATTCATGCCCCACCAAAAATACCTACTTTGGGTAGTAATTGTAGTACTGCATATTGTGAAATACACAGTTTTAGTTCTCAACTGTAGGAAAACTGGCTTGTTCATTTCTTTTAAGACTGGTTTACTATTTGTAAAAAAATAAATAACCAAGTGGCAATAAAGTCAATCACCCACAGAATACTGAAATATTCATTTCAAGTTAAATGAAACAATACAAAATCTGACGAGTAACAGTGTTTGGACAARCAACACAGGATATGCAAGAAATGCTTAAGAACGCAGGTTTCTTCCTATTTGAAATTCATAAGTAATATTAATGCTACTGATACTAAGTCCATGAAACTTGGTACTAATGCTAAAAAATGTGAATGTTCAATACATTCTTTTCATGAGTGCCCSTCACAATCAGTATTGGTTTTTATGCTGATGTACATCAGCAATAACACACCAGCATGATCAGAACAATCACTTAGCAAGGTAGTAAGCAGCAATGAACACTGCACTAAGAAATGAAGCAAAACATTCAAAATGTTGAAATAAAGTTTGTTGAAATCCAAAACAAAAACTGTCCACCGTTCTTCAGTTCTCATTCATATAAAAAAACCTGCATAATGGAAACCCATCAATTTAACTTCAAACTAATTCATACCTTTATCTGATGTATGGCTACGGCTGCACACTGTACAGCAGTACAGCATACACTCTACCACTATCCTGAMCTATAAAAAGCCGGGATTCCCCTTTGGGAACTAAGACAGCAGGCTGGTGCAGCTACTTCATGTCACCAAACCGCATCCTATCCATCTGCCCCAAACCAGGACCAGTTGACAGAAGTGCTGGAACAATWGAGTCACAGCAAACAAAAGGAGAAAAGCCCAGCACAAGCACAACCAGTTTTTTGCACCTGTTACAAAAACACCGGGCCAAATGCAATGAAGCACCGTGCAAGGCGTAGCCGCTCTCGCTGCACATCACCTTCTTAACTTTCATGCACCATTTCGGTACTGCGCTTTAGCTGAATCCCTACCAAAAACTCACAGAAGGCGATCCACGAACAGGGTTCTGTCAATCGCCTGGTGGCAAGTGACAACCAGCCCGTGCGCTGCACAAAGCCCGGGGCAGCCTCCTGCGGGGCTACACCTCCCGAACAAAATATTKACTGTTATTTACAGGGGAAGCAGACTCGCACCGCTCCGCCTCGCAGGGCCGGTGCCTGCGCTCCCTGCTCCGCGGGCAGCCCGGAGCGGCGCCCGGGGGGGCGGCCTCAGGCGGCCTCAGGCGGCAGGTGACCCGCGATCCGCCGGCTCGGGCAGCTCAGCGCTCCCCGCCAGGCCCTGCCCGCGCAGCGCTGGCTCCGCCGGGGCAGCCCTTCCCCTGCCGGGCACCCGGGACAGAGACCGTCGCTCCCGCGGAGCCGCCGGCCCTGCCCGCCCCGCGCAGCGCCACCAGGCCCCGGGCAGCCGCTCCCGCCCCGGGCCGCGGCCTCTCACCTGAGCCCGGGTAGCTGCCGGTGCAGGGCCCGGCTGCCCGTCGCCCTGAGGGTCCGGCGGGCCGCCTGTCACACCGGCTCCGTCTCTCTCTCCGGCCCCGTCCTGCCGCAGCTACTCCATAGCGACGACGGCAGCCTCGGCGGCGGGGCGGGGGCCGCCGGAGCTGGGCTCACTTCCGACCCGCAGGGGCGGTGCTGGGCGCGGCCGGGGGTGGCGGGCGGGAAGTGATGCGCTCCGCCGGCTTCCGCCAGCCGCCCGGCCGCGGCCATGGCGGGCTATTTGACTCCGCGCTTCAGGAGGATCCGCAGTCGGAGCGAGTTGGAGCCGCGGCGGGGGAGCGGGCGGCGCCGAGGTGGGGAGGGAGCGGCATCCCCGTCTCTCCGCTGCAGCAATTTGTCCCCCGCAGTGCCGGAGGGGCTGGCGGCGGCTCCTTCTGGGAGAGGAGTGGGCTGCGAGGGGACAGCGCCTTTGTGTTGCCATCCCGGCTGCCGGTGCCGCGGGAGGGACCGATGGCGGGCAGCGGGCAGGACGCGGTTACGGGGTGCTCGGCAGCTGAACAGAAGGGAGAGGAGCTTCCTCCGGCCGTATCCCCTGGAGCTGAGATTGTGGAGGTGCCGTTGATAGGGCTGGGCATGGAGCTGGGCTGGGTGTTCGACCGGGAGGCAGGCGCGGTTAATGCACTGCAAACTCAGGTTTGTCTTCTGCTGCGCTGTGTGAGGATAAACTGGAGGCTGGGGAGCAGCTCCCCCAGGTGASGCTGAGAGCGCTGGGGCTGCTCAGGCGGGAGAAGGCTCGGGGGTCTTCTCTGCAAGTGTCTGAAGAGAGTGCAAACAAGTTGGAGCCAACCTTTCAGTGGTGCCCAGAGAGGCTGTGATATCGTATGTGGACATCTCCACTTCCGGAGATACTCTAAAGTTTAGCCGATTCCTGAATATTTTTTTAAGATATATAACTAAAATCACAGTGTAAAATTTTATCTTTTATATGTATTAAAGTAAACGTTTATAAATGTGTAAAATTTTTGTATAAATATCTTGCAGATTGTGATGGTCCTTTTCAAGCAACTCAGCTGTGGAATAATATTATACATGCCCTTCACAATCAAGTGGAAATCAAAAGACGTAGACAATATCTGAAAACATACAGAAACTGTTTCACCGGCTCCAATGCTGTGGATGTGGTACTGAGCCATCTTATGCAAAGCATGTACCTAAGCTGCAATGATATTTCTCGGCTGAAGGGAGTCCGTGTGTGCCAAGCGCTGATGGATCACAAAGTGTTTGAGCCAGTTGGAGCAAAGCTTTACTTGTTCAAGAATGGGAAAGAAACAGAGTTTGAAGACACAGACACTAGTCTCTATAGATTTGTAAATAGCAGTCTTGATCCTCTTCTTCCAAGAAAGAATAAGRACAATCAAAGTTTATCTCCTGAGCAAATCTGCAAACAGAAAACAAAAAGACGTTCCAAGTYAGTTACTCTGCACTATTCTGATCTTTCTCTTTGTTTTTTTAGTGAGTTGAGGAGTGTTACCTGTAGATAAAGTTATGTCTAAGCCAGGTGTTGGAGGTTTCTGATAGGTCTGTGCAAGTTTTGAGAAATGTCATGCCTAAATTGTAGATGCTGCCAGGTATTTTTGAGTGAAGTGCTTTGATCTGCCCTTTGTTATTGGGAATAGAGTCTGGCACAGTGGCATAAGCTTGGGAATAATTTGGTTTTGCAATCAGTTGTGCTGAAATCTGAGATTTACTATGAATGAGCTAGTTASTGAAAGCTGGTAAAAGAAGTGGAACTAGTTAACAGTATTTGGAATCCATATCCTTCCCCTTTCCACAAAGCAGAYGTGGATGATTGGAATTCTAGCAACMRGAGAGACTCCAGATACAATGACGCTCTAAAGTTCTGATTTAAGAACAATTTAGTAAGTAACAGAAAGACAAATGTTTCCTAACTTGTTATATATGTAACTTTTTTTTTCCTGTAACTTTCCTAAGCAGAACAAAGCGTGACACAACACTTTCAAACCCCWTAGCATTGGAAGCAGCTGATAAAAAGAAGGTTGAGGAGCTTCTTCGATCAATATATATTCATGCATCTTTGCCTCCAAAGAGCATGGTTAATGAACCAACTCATCTGCTTTCAAAAAGAGGTGAGGATTGAATTTTTTGCTTTTTAAAACTTGATTGTTCTTCACTGTGTCTTGGAGYGAGTGCCCCATTTCTGTTAAACAGTGCTCCACAGAGACCTAAATTTAAGCTGTCACTAATGACAAAATATCTAAATGGTGTTAAAGGGGTTARTGCATGTAGGAACTAAACAGAAGGAAACACAGCAGGGTTATGTTTTTGCATAATGGTGCTGTTTATGCAAATACTACTTCAGAAGGAAGTAAGGCTTTAGGTTAAGAACATCTTCATTATATGATTGCTTTGCTTTTCACTTATRTTTTTCTTTCTTCTACTAATTAGATTATTCTGAATCCTAATAYGAGGCAGACTTTTTTTAGCATCCTAAGATCCCTTCTTACCCAACATAGCAACTTCTGAGCTTCCCAACACTGTGCTGTTACCATKTTTTCTTTGAACACTTAAGAGATACTTGAGTGAGTAAAAACAAAGATTARTTGTTTACCTAAGAACTTGTTTCTGGGGGTTTTTTGTTTGTTTATGGTACCAGTAATAGAAGATGCCTGGAAACAGCAAACTCTGCTACGACTGCTGCAGTTAATTGATGTTCCTCTTCTAGAAGATATCTTGGTGTCTTCAGTGAAGACAAAATYAGACAGTTTTGGCAAAGAAGAAGACATGGTTATCTCAAATACTTTCCTGGACAGAGAGGTTACGTGTAGCTTAAACTTGCCCGAGTAAGTTATACATCTATCAAATTAATTTGCTAGTAAAGGCTTTMTTTTACTCTTGGTCAAAGATTTGTGTTAAATGAACAAAACAGACATCATTATGTTTGTATAATTGTAGGCAGGGGTGGCATTAATGTGATTTACTTGGGCTTCTTTTTAGAAGTGGTGATTTCACAAAAACTATGTATTTAGAGTTGGACATTAAGTATTTTAATAAACATTAAAACTTTAACCTCAAGTGTTGAAAACACTTCTAGTTCCTAGACSAGATTCTTTACTCTTAAGTCTCTGTAACAGATACTAGAACTTGAAAAATTTTATTCTGAGACYTTTTGTTTGTTTGTCAYAGTTCCTGGTGGCCATGCTGTGAAGATAGAAAGTTAATAAGKCATCTGTTGTTAGCAAGAGAAAAGGAGAAACTAAGCTGTAGCACTGAAGAATGCTTAWGCAGTGAGAATATAAATGTGGCTGAATGTTGTCAGTGCTTTTTTTCTTTAAATCTTCTCTTACTTTTGTAGTGTTCCTGTTTACTGTACTTAGGCTGATCTCCATCTTGCATTTACTTTTAATGAATATGAAGGCTCATGTGAATATCTTAGGAATGATTATTTTTGTCAAATCAACAGTTTTATCTGCAATTTTGCAATCTTTGTTTCTGCTCTTCATGATAAAAATAAGGTTCTGTGGATCCTAAACAATGTTTCCAAATTTTCATTGGTTCAGATCAAATTATTTTACATCCAGAATCAGATAATCTTTACCCCACACATTTCTATAATTTTATATTTTTTCTGTACAAAATGCTGGAGGCTTTTCTCTCTGATCTTTTGGCTTCTTTCAACAATGRATTACYCACCTGAATTTTAGGTTGATTTTAYGTTTTCTTTCTTTAGTTAAGACATACAGACAACAAATGCTTGTGAAAACCCATTACCTTTATATTAGATAATATAATAATCTGCTTCTGTAATYTTCTGTGATTTAAACTATTTTTATTTTTCTCTTTTTYMKGSYWAMYTTTTTTTTTCTTCTCTTTTGTAAAGATCCAGTCTCTTGGTTTTGTCATCTTGGTTAGCCCTGATGGGTTCTCCATGTG
The DNA here is from genome assembly GCF_030028575.1 of Malurus melanocephalus. NCBI lineage: Eukaryota > Metazoa > Chordata > Aves > Passeriformes > Maluridae > Malurus > Malurus melanocephalus. The sequence continues at coordinate 4,141,394 of NW_026623248.1, read as the reverse complement.
TGTGTTGGAGTAATGGGTGGGATCGTGTTTGGTCTTTACTTACCAGCTGAATTCCTGGGGGTCAGTGACAGCTCTGGCATGAGTGCAGCTTGTTTTGATCTGGTTGAATCTCAGGTGTATTGCCATTAGCAGAGGTAAACTATGAAAGTTACTTTTTTCGGGCAGGTCCTTGAACGGCTGTAGTGAGATAAGTTACATAAACTGCTTAATAAATCAGTTCAGTGTTATGGTTCATATACGTGACTAAACCTGCCTATTTCTGTCAAGTTTTCTTTAAAGGATTACATGAACCCTGAGATTAGCTCAGYTAGTTTGAGCATGGTGCTAATAACAGCAAGGTTATGGATTCAATCCTTTTTATTTAAGAGCTGGACGTGATGATCCTTGTGTGTTCCTTCTAACTCAGAGTATTCTATGAATCTGGGAAAATAAAAATAGGTCAAGCATTTTAAAGCAAGCACTAAAACTAACTTTTCCTCCTACAGGCTTGACAGATGGCTCTACGCTGCAATTGAATGCTTGGAGTATTTTCCTGATCAATTCCTAGTGATGGTTAGTCAGCAGTTACCTGAAAGYACTAACAACCCCAGCAGTCTGAATGCATACAAGAAGATTCTTTTTGATGTTATAGTGAAGTATTACAGTCAAAAGAAGGACTCTCTTCTTGCCACTCAGGATCAGGATATTCATTCGGGAATTATAGAACTTATAGGTAAGAGCAACCTGGAACAAAAATACAGGTGAAAGCTGTGTAGAGGGTATTACTAAATGTCAATTGACTGAATCATGACACCATTTGCAATGCCATTGCAGATGCACTTTTTAGGTTGGAAGGAAATGTTCAAGATCACTATTAAGAACTTCTGCTTAAGACAAGGAAAAATTTCAAAGTTACATCGATTTGCTTAGGGCCTGGTCCAGCTGAATTTTGAAAATCCATAAGGGTAGAAATTCACCAAACTCTGTGGGTAACTCTTTCACAATGTAACTTATGTAATTGTGAAACTTATCTCAAGTCAGAATTTCCCTTGTTGCTACTTCTGATTAATAACATAAAACTAAACTCATTGCTAGAAAGTTTTTCATATTAACCAGAATAAAGATTTTAGAGTTCTGGACTTAGGGTCCTTTTTAGCAAAAGAAGTTACTTAAAATTATAAAATTGAGAACCCTCCCATCATATGCACGTAACTAACCAGAAGGATTTCATTTAATTACAAGTTTCAGATTAATCCTACCCAAATCAGCTTTGTTGCTACTTCRGTTCTATYRGATCTYAGCCCCAGCTGCCAACTAGRTACTACAAAGCTGCTCAYTCACTGCCTGCTGCCACCCTGCCACTGCATCCTTAACTGTGGGATAAAGGCTTTAAACTTTAATTGATTAAACGTTGTATTGAGTCTTGTCACTGAAAGAATCTATTTTGTTTGGAAGGAAAAACCCCCCAAAAGTGGGATTATTATTGGGATTTAAATGTGTATTTGTGACTCTGAAAATSAACAGTTGCATTGGATGTACTGTTTTACTCCATTGCAGAAAGAGGAAAAACAGATCAAGCTATAGAAGCATTACAACTTTATTTAAAATTATTACCACCAAATATTAGTGAAGAACTACACAGRCTCCTTACATTCCTAGCCATTGCATCAGAATCTGAGGGCTACAGATTGCAAAAACAAGTAAGTATGTGTTATGTTCAATGTGGAAAAAAGCATTTTCTCCTAGTAAAGCTAACATTTTTGTCCAGTTAGAAGTATTCTGCCTACTGCCTTTCAATGTGATCTGTTTCAAAACAAATACCAAGGTGTTTTTCCCACTAATAGCATCCTGTTATACTTAGTGTTTTCTAGTACACTGCAAGTCAATCTAATGCCTGATCTGASTACTACTTTTTCTAGTTTGAGAACAGATTTGTGATCATCAAGACTTGTGCAAAGTTCATCTTGCAAAATAGAACATTGTCAAAACCACAGGCAGAACTGCTGGCTCAGTTTCTGATGGACAATCACTCTGAGCTCTWCAAGGTATCATTTTCCTTACCTCATTGGCTTTGTGATTTTAAATGTTAAATGTCCTGAATTGCCTTTTTTGGAGTATGATGAGTCTGAGGAACTGAGTTTAATGTTCAATTTGTTACAGTTTAATAGTGCAGCCAAACAGTGTGAGAAGCTATTCCACACTATAGAGGACAGATTACTGAGAGCTTTGCAATAATTAAAAAATTATATCCTCTCTATTTGCATGATTTATATGATGAAAATATTTAAAATTTTAAGATTTTTTAATAGAATCATTTTGGCACCTTGTTGGTAATGACTGCCTACTAAATTTTTAGGCATCTTAATGTCTTTTTCCTTTKTAAGTTCACTGGCATACTCTGGTATAAAAATGGCATGGTCTTCTAACCATGTAATGTGTATAGCTTTGACAACTCTAAAAGATCCTTCAGTATTTTGAAATGTTAATTTCTAAATTAAAGAAAACATATAGAACCACAAGTGCTAATAGCCTTTCTGTTAAGCTTAATGAGCTGTGTAAATATGCAGACTTTTTATAGYCTCTTTATGTTCCATCATATTGTCAAGTGAAAAGGTGAAACTTTACCATAGTCAATACAAATAAACTTCACAGAAATTTGCTTTGAGTAAAATATTGGCTTCTATTTTTATGCAACACATTAATTTCCACTTCTGACTTCAGGTCAAGAGACATGAGAGATTTTGCTTTTCTTTATAATTAGCTCCAATTTAGTTTGAAAGTATTAAGGTTAGTGAGAGTTTTGTATGTTAATACACAGCAAACTCCCTTTTTTTTTTTTTGTATTAAGACTTCTTATATGAGGGTTAGGGCTTTGATTCCCTTAGGGCTTTGATTCCCTATTGGAGGCGGGGGCCAGACAACTGTGTAGCAGGGAAAATATGTGGATGGCAGTTCACTCTTACAGCTGCAATTGAGAACATTGTGCAAAAGCTGAAATCCACTGCTTTTACTCTGCAGTTTGTGCCATGGAAATCAATATCTAGAACTTTTTGCTTCCTATTTCTTTGGCTAGAAATACTAGCAATAAACATGTGTATCTTAGTAAAACTATGTGCAATTCTGTGAGGGACTTTGAATGTGTACTTAAATAGATGTAGGCATAGATTCTTCTGCATTAACTRTGTGTTCTTAAATTGGTCATGTTAAAGCTTTAGAGTCTCAAAATGCAGAAGTATTGCTCTTTTAATTTTTTCTKTGTTGGGTTGTATTGTCAGACTCCTTTAACTCTTCTGGAACTAATGAGTAGAAGACTTCAGCATTTGGTAGAAAGGCAAGATCCAGATATCAATTCAGGTAGATGTTGTGGTACATTTTTATATAATTATTGTACACAAACTGATTTATTATCTGTTGACTATAATTTTGCATAGACTGTTCTTTTCCTTTGTTAGAAATGAAGTATTAAGGGGATTATTGGCTTATGCACTCCATGTAAAATTATATGCTATCAGCAAAACTGGTCTAAATATTGGGGAACAAGGATTCTATTAATTATCCAGTCTGGATACAATTATTTTTTTACCAGATACYTCTGGAAATAGTGCAAAATGTGCTTCCTGAAGTCATTTGCATATAATTTGGTTTGTGAATTTGATGTTTTTATTTAGGTACAGTATTCTTTTATTTTTGCCASAAGACACCTACAAATTCTCACAAAACTCAGTAGTTCAAGGTTCTGATAGATGACTTGAGTACAGACTTCTATTGTATAGTGTTTTGACTGTTAAGTGTTTTTTKAAGAACTCTCTTCTTTTTTTGGGTAAGCACCAAGTGTAAGAGCTTAGGACTCAMACACCAAGTGTCAAATGCTTTCCTTTTAGGCTACATTACCCTTGTGTATGTGGGAATAATGGTTTTCAGCTTATTTCTTTCACGAGCTAACATTCCTTCTGGCCTTGCTGCCACAAATATCTTGCAAAACTGACCAAAAGGGTYGGCTTAAATGATTGAATTTCTCTCTGACTCTTTACCTTTTTTCAGCTTCCATATTGCCAGTGCATTGTGTGCTTAAACAGARGAGAAACCACTAGGGAACCAAATARCACTAAGTTATTTTGCTGTGTAATACTGTATTTAATAGAGCAGCTGCCTGAGAAGTTGTTTTGGTACAAAATCTTTGACCATCTGTGTTGGATTCTGGAATGTGTCCAAATTCCTTCTGGCTCAGTGTTCTGAGAATTGYGTATTGTGTAGCCAAAGAATAGAGATGAGCAACAGAGGCAAGAGCTGCCTGTCTGTAATATTCTCAGAGCTGGTGTGATYTGCATCAGCACATTGAACAGACAACTGAAGTACAAACCTCATACTACATTTTTCCTAAATTTTGGTGTTCCAATCTCTAAATGCATATAGGTTCCATCTACTTGTTGAAATAGCTAGTTTGAAATAGCTAGTTTGATCTCATTCTAAGCTCTCCAGCATGGCATATTCCTGCTTTCCCGTGTGCCTCGTGTCCTGGTGTCATTTTCCCAGCAGGAGACAGCAGTAAAATCTTTCCTAGKAGCTACTGAGCATTCTTAGCTGGTGAACTTAAGTCTGGGTGGGAGCAGAACAGAAGGCTGGRAGACCCTGATAAGAAAAGGGGTCTATCTATTGCAGGAGGGTAATCCTTAGATCTGCTGGAAATAAAAAAGATTAAAACCAGTGAGAGAACTCAGTTCTTGGGTTGGTTTTAATCTAGTAAGACACTTGAAACCACAGGACTAAAGGATCCACACTGAAGTTCTAAGAGTTAATCTCTTTGCCAGCTGGTAAGCTTTCCCTTTTGAAAGAACTGGCTTTTTCTTTATCTGGTTCTACTAAACCATAGAAAGTATTGATGTTTGACAAACTTACTGTGAAAGAAGGGAAAGATGGGTCCATGTGAAAACTGTGACAGCTCCAGTTAATACTACTCTATGTGAAGCCTAAAGATGATGGTGTTTGTCAAGAAGTAGTAAGAAATTTTTGGATCCTGACAAAGGCAAGGTGCCATTTTTGTTGTGTAATGGTCTTCATTGTGGTTTCTGTATGAGATCTGCGTTTGCTCTTTGCCTTGCAGATCTGTTTGCAATATAGAATCATCTATGTTACTTTATATTTGCAATTAATGTTTATTATTATTTCAACTTTATTTTTGCAATTAATGTTTATATTTCCATCCATTCTCAGTGGAGGGCTTATGTTTCACATTGCTTGTAGATGTAATCACATCTGAACTGGAATATTGGYATACCTGTTTCTTCTATTTTTTAACAAGGCTTTTGCATGAAACTTAATCTGAACCTCTGATTTTTCACAAAGGCTTCACCTTCTGTCAGCACATTTCAGCTAAAGAATATGAAGATCAAAAACAACAAACCAATCAGTTTCTTCTAGCACTGATTCAAGAGATGGACAATGACCCCACTGTTCCTTTGAAGCAAAAGAAGAAATTAATCAAAGAATTCCAAAAATACCATTCTCTTGTCTACTGTAGTGGTTGTAAAACTACATGTGAATTTTGTACTCCAAATGGTTAGACTTCAATACCGTCTGTTTAAAATATTTTTTTTTTAAGAGTGGAGGACGCACATGGAAATTGCTCGTGAAAAAATGTTTTCTTCTTACTTATTTACATCTTCAGTTTCAGGAAACTACAACTATCAAAATTATTATGTTGCTGAAAAGCATTAAATCTAATAAATCTTCTAAGCAAAATATACTTAATTATTTGTAAGTTGGTAATAACAGCRCACTGCTTGGGCTGCTTTGAATTTAGGGTTTGGCATCTTTTTTCCTCTGTCCCACAATCCCATGGCTTTCTATTTGAGCCATGTCTACATTCTAAGCCATGCTTGGGTTGATAATCAGTAGGGGTTTTTATTCTTTTCTATCTGTAATTAATAATAACTTCATCTAATCTTAAACTGTATGTCATGAATCCTGTGGGTATTGTGAAARTGTATGAAGTGTGCAAAAAATGTTGGAAGCAGGTCCTTGGGTTTTGAAACTGCAGCAGGAAAGATTTATTAGGTAGGGGCGCTGTGTGCTTGCAGTCAGTAATTACRACCTGTTGTTACTGTCTCCCCACTATAGCAGAGTGAGCTGCTGCTACTTCAAGTAAAAAACTSTAAAATAACCAAAAATAAAACTCATGTATTTCTTGTCAGAAGAGGCAACATCAGAAGTTCCTTTTGAGATGTGTTTCATATCCATTTACCTGCATGCATGAGTTAAAATAATATTTATTTGGAAAAAAAAAACAACCCAAGACTATTTCTTCTCACTATGTAGTGTCACACCRGTACAAGCATTTGGTACTTTTATTGCCTCATGCACTGAGGTTTTCTGCAATAAAAATACAAYGAAGCTATCAGAAAATACAAGAACATAATAAAATTGCAATGAACATATTACTTCATAGTATTAGGTTTRTAAAACTTTATGTTTAAACTCTGAATTTTTTTTTTTCTCAACCCAATTCAGTACAGGAAAGCTAAAACACAATCCTAGTTGATGGAAAAGAGGTTGTAGGTCAAAGAATTCCATTCTGAGTAAAACAGTGAAATAACAACATATCCAACTATGCTACCTATATATCAAATTTCTCTTCACAGATACTGTGTCCATGTTCTTCATAGTCTTCTCTAGTTACTATCATGTCTTCAAAATCATCATTTTCAGAAATGAACTTCCCGCCTTCCCAAGTATAAGTAATAGGGCTGGAAAATGAACAAAGTTGTTACTCATCTGTAAGTTCATTTAAAATACAACTATGCAGTGATGATTTCCAAGACTTTTATTTAGCTGTACCTATTTAAAACTACATTTTTGATTGCTAAATCAAACCATGAAGCTCCAGAGAAGCTGAAATTTTAGCAGGGCTAGCTGACTCGACTTTTGAAAAATGGCCTTTTTGAAGTCCGGTGTGAAGAGGGAATGACACGGATATCTCTTTACTTTGCACAGACAGTGATTCTTTAATAGTAATAAAAATACTCTTTAACAATAATTTTTAAAAGGTAACTTTTTCTTGGTCTGTTCAAAATATATTTGTTTTGTSTCCACTTCTTCTAGAAAGATATTACCCCTTCCTAATCCCTGAAGTGGTACATTAATAATGACATGGCAGCATTCAGATGCTGAAAATTCTTCTAAGTAAAAGACTAAGCTCTAATCTTACATCTCCACCTAATGACAAAACAGTCTTATTTATCTGTTTACAATAAAAAGGCTGACCCTAAAAMCACTTCAGCTTTATTAGCTGAAGTACAGACCAAGCAGGTGATCTCTAATTTATGTGGAAAATACACTGATTTAAAACATCCTTCTTGCACAGTTTTTGTTCACTTAAATATTTTAATTAATGCCAATACTCCATCTTTTTAATCACCAAAAAAGTCCTACTTTATTGCTTGTTCTGCTAGAAAGATAAAGCCCCTCCTATTTAGTAGTTTGGAACTTACTTTTCAGGAAGAACCACGGAAACGTCATAATCAGTTGGAGTAAGACATCGGACTTCAGAATAAACCCGATCTCTGAAGCCTGGAAAAAGGGTGTTTCCCCCAGTCAGAACTATGTTCTTGAAGAAATGRGGCTGCATCTCTGTAAAACAATTAAGTAAATCTGTAGTTAAAAAAAATCTAAAGATTAAAGGTGGTGGTTTATTCAATTTTTTTTATGAATTAGAACAGAATTAAAAAATATGCATACAAAAAATGTATGATCATCTAATCAACATATCAGTTATATAGAAATATGAAAGGTGATCAAGCACCCTGTGTTCTTCCTGATTTTGGAATGTGGCTTTGATGACTGCTGTTTTCTTATATTGTCTATTAAATTTCATATTAAATTTGCCAACACAATTTCCCTTTCAAAAGGGATTTTAAGTGACACACTTTTCTTTAAGAGTACATTAACAGCCTAAATGCTGCCATACTTACATGGTATCATAAAACCTATGAAAGTCTTTTTTGTGTAATAATTACTGTAATAATCTATATAATGAAAGCCTTAGTATTACTTCTGAAAAAAAGCGGTCAGAAAGGTTTTACTCTTTGATGCTTAAATTACTGAATTTTGGTCAGTTTCACACCAAACCAAATCAAGCCATGACAACATCCCTTCTCCCACCCCTCCAATCCTTTTCAAAATACTTTCAGGTTATACCTTCAGGTAGATTCTGAATAGAATAAACAATGGCTTCAGGAATTCCCATCTCTTGAATACCAATATCCGAAGGATGGAAAAGTATTTCTGGAACTGCAAATCTTTCATTTGTTAGACGAAGTATTTGTTCACCAGTCTTGTATTTTCCACTTAACACCATCTCTTCCCTTGGCTAAAATAAAGACATGAATAGTACCCACTGCTTAAGAAAAGAAATCACATCTTAGAATATTCAGCTAATCTATTTCATGTCCTGCAGACATAGGCAGTCTGTGCTACATTGTCATATTATCTATCAGCAAATCTTTTAAGAATAATGYGTAGTCTGGTACTACATCTGAAGTGACTTTGCTCTTACCAACTGCAGTTTTGTCTGAAGTAAAATAAAACTGGTATACATGAGAGTAGCCTCAAAATATTAGGACTGCTTTCAAAACTATGGCTGACTCAGTAAATAAGATAAAATGATTGAATTGTCTTCGTCAGTATTTCAGGCTCTTCTACAACATGACTTTGAACCTTCAACTTATTAGGGTGTTTAAATGTAATCCAGAGAGACTTACAAAAAAAAAATACAAAGCAACATTTCCTAACTTAATGTTAAAAAACCCAGTAATGATATGGGTAAGTTGTATGACAGAACACAAACAGAGAAAGGTACAAATGTTAAATAATAGAACATAAAATGTTATGCTGGAAAAACAGTATTTTGTTTTCATCCCAACTTAAACAATTAATGCATAGCTCAGGAAGATGTTACAATACAACATTAGAAAAAAGGAAGTATTTTTAACCTCTCCACTAGACTTATGCAGGTGAACAGTCCAAAATAAATTCAAAACTATCATTACCTTACAAAATCCTTTTTTGATTGTGCTAAAGTCTGGCAAAACGTAATCTACCATTACAGTATTTTCCTCTCCTTTCAATCTGAAAAAGAATGTAAAATTCAACAGAATAAAGAATAAGTTCTAAATTCTAACTATTTTATACTGGCAAAAGTTCTTTGACTTAACTGGAAAATTTTCTGATTAGGAGTACAGTTTTATTTGTTTGTACAAACAGATTATGCAGAAGTACCAACTTTTACATTTAGTACCTTTGGATACATACTTGGCAATGTCCATGTCTTTGTAAAAGTCTTGAGAAACATAACACACATCTTCTTTCACTTGATTAATTACATGTGTCTCATCCATAACATGTAGCTGCCTGTGAAAAAAAAAACAAAACCACACAAGTTTGAGATAAAGTGCTCCATTTCCTGTCCAGTTTTCCACTGGAATTGAGCAACCATTGCTTTCCAGTCACAGGAAGCTACTGTCTCAATGTCTGAAACTTGTATTCAATTTACAAAAGCATTCCCGCTCTACTGGAGTTTAATATTTTTCTATTTCACTGTTCAATAAATATATTAACCTGCATTTGTCACTGTCTTCCTAATAACTATAGCTGTAATCCTGCAATTAGTTTTCTTAGCAAASACATTACCTAAAGTTCCAAGCTAAAGGATCCTAGTGATAAGTTGATCCTACTGCATTTTATTTGCGTTAGTGATAGAATCAGTCAGCAAACTGACTGATCATCTACTGAGGCACATCAGAAAATACGTTAAGACTTGTACAATTGTGAACACACAGGTAACCTCAGCAACTTCAGAAGCACCAGCACTTTGAAAAATAACAGTCTAATTCTTCAAAGCATTTAAACTCTTCTTAATTTATCTTGATCTTAAGGCCAAGATGGCAGCTAGCAGATTATAACAGACAAAAATTCCCTTTTCCTTTAAACAGCAATTGATCTAAAATTCACAGAACCAGTAARAATATTTCTAGCTTATTTCATACCAACTTTCAGAGTGAAAAGTAGCATGCTTTACCTGTAAGAGATRATCTCCTTTAGATGGTTGGTTAAGAGTTTCCCTCCAACGTTTATCCTACAGAGAAAGAGTAACGTGAAGAATCCTGTCATTGTTAACTTCAGGCACAGCAAACAATTCTTTTAGAAAATACATACTGCAGTATACCTGATGATTGCCTCTTTCTTCTTTTTACTTCTGCAATAAGGTACAATGTGGGTAAAAGAGTATCCACTATCCACAATGATACAACACAACTCAGATGGATTATCCCGGAAATACCTGTGTGCACTAAGAGCTCCAGCTGAAATACAGAAAGTTTAATTCCATTTTCATATGAACACTTAGAATTTACGACACTTTAGATATGAAAATGTACTTGCTTTGTATTTTAAATGCTTTTGACAGACTTTCAAGATCTTAATGCATAATACTACAGTCAACACATGAATTCATTTTGACAGTAGATAAAATTAAGTGTTATATATGGCCCCACTTATATTTTTTTAGGAATTACAGTCCATGTTCAGTTTCCTTTACAGTCCAAGCACCTTGATCACACTATAACTTATCAAACTTGTCTAAAGGAGTATCCTATGYCCAGTTATCTTTCAGAAGGGTGGTATTGTTGTATCACACATTCCCTGTGAGATACATTTCATAATTGTAATGCTGCATTTTATTTGCTAACACATAACAAAACTAAAAAAAAACCCATTCCTACCCCACTAAAAAAGGAAAGCTATTRAAGACTTCATGCAAATTTTTGGTAGATTTTTTCAAATGCTATCCCATTTCAAAATCCATCTGTTACTTCTGTCATCCTTACTCTCCTCAAATTTCCTGTAATTATATACGACACTCTTTAGAAAGTGGTAGAAGAGTACAGCTGGAACTTAAAAAAGATATAATTAAAGAAATATTTAATCCACTTTTACTCAAGAGCTAGGAAGCAAATGAAGTCATTCTTTTACTATAAATATGTTTGTGTGTGCATATGTGCTTATTTATTTATTTAAACAGTTAAGCTTCAAAATACATAAATGCAAACTAGAAGGAGACAGACTCACCATTTACTCTAAGAACTGCTTGAAACTGATATTCTTCAAATAGAATTTCATTCATAGATTCTTGTATTGAACTGAAGTTAAAATAAGGTTCGGTAATAATAATATTGGTATCTACAAAATCCACCTAGGAAAAACACATTAGGATTGTTATTCCATAAAAYGTAGAAATAAATAATTCCTTATCATCTTTTAAAGCAGTGGCAGATCATGTAAATCTGAAGAYGTGATTACTACTTCCCATATGTTTGTAGAAACTAGGCTTAGAATGTTTTGGCTTTTTTAAAGACTTAATGAGTAGTGATACAAGTTTATCTAATTAATGGGAAAAAACATAATAGAAGGGAACACTTTCGTATGTATCCTGATTCTGTTCCCATCCTTWCAAATTGTAATCCAGCATTTTAAAGAGACACTACAAAGGAACACTACAATTCTAACATAAGATACTTTACACTAATCCTGTCATCTACAGAGGTAAATCCCCTTGACAGCTCAGCACTTGCACCACAAAATTACACGCCTAATAACCAAAGCCCTGTACAGTAAAGATTCAACAATAAAATTCCCAGTGACCTCTACTGAGGCCAGCAAAAAGATCCTGAACTTCCCACGCTTACCAGTATCTCAAACACTCCTTTAGAGAGGACTTCATAGGGTTACTTCAATCATAAATGGGTATGTCCCTAAACATATCACCAGCTACTTCTCTCTCTAGTCTCCACTTGTGAAGAAGAATTAAAAATAAATTCTCCTCAAAACCATGACTACACTGAATACAGCTCCAAAACTGAAATAAAATTCATGTATCAAAAGCCAGGACTGTATACTTTTGTGTACAGAGACTAAGCTAATTTGAGGTATTATTCATATCAAGGTATGGACTATGSTTTTTGGTTAACAAAAACCCAAGAATTTCCAGAGAACATAACACTTTTAAAAGAAAAAAATAAAAGGAAAGTCTTCATACACTTCCTGGGCTAAATCCAGCTCATAAGATACAAAAAAATAAAGTGTCAGATATTTATATTTTATACCTTTAAGTTATTCATGGGTAGAAAATGGCCAAAAATGATGACTAAATGCCTATGTATTACAGCCTACTGACCCAGCTCATCCCTCCCTTCTACATTAACTATTTCTTCATCTCTTAACTATATTGTATCTGTCTCTGATTATTTTTTATGAACTTGAACTTCTAATTATATTGTTAGGTATTTCTTAGAGGAGCTGCACTCAGAATCAGTATATASATACAAGACTACAAAATTTAAGTATTTTTCAAAATTCTACACCAGAACTCGAGAACTTCTTCACTTTGCAAAAACATAAATCCTCTGGTTTCTAATTGAAGGCACTTTGAAAGAGAACATTAAGATCACTTGTTCTACTTAATATWTATTAATTCCATTTACTCAGTATTTCATCTACACAAAACATGTAATTAAGAAAAGGCTCTTACTTGATACATTTCTTTTCCAAAGAGGTAATCCCAAACCTGTCTCTGAACATCCCAATTCACCAAGTAACCCTGTAGGAATTTAGAAAAGATATTATACTATTTAGAAAAAAAATCATACTTAAAAAAATAAGTCAAACAATTAATAAACTGGTAATATAAAAAAATTGAGAGTTAAAATGTCTAAATTTACATTTTTAGGCTAAGGAGTAAGCATTGCATAGGATTAAGGTATGTTATGAATATTCTCCTTTGATATGTTGATTACTGCACTACAAAAMCAATATAGATTGTGTTTTCTGTATACATTAGTCTTTTTGGCAGAAGCTTGTCAGTTTTCCTCAGTGCCAGAGAATGTTACAGAGCAGATTATCTGGAATGCCATCACCCAGCATGTACAGGACAAACAAGTGATCAGGTCCAGTCAGCACAGGTTTATCAAAGCTTGACTAACTTGTTCTCCTTCTATGACAAGGTRACCCACTGAGTGGGGGASGGAATAGATGTGAATGTTGTCAACCTGGACTTTAGTRAAGTCAGCCAAGTCGCTGACACCATTTCCCACAGCATTCTCCTGGAGAAGCTGGTCATGGCTTGGATGGGTGAATTCCTTGTTGGGTAAAAAACACTGGCTGGATATCTGTGCCAGAGAATGATGGCCAAGTTGGCATCTCGTCGTTAGTGGTGTTCTCCAGGACTCAGTATTGGGGCYAGCCCTATTTGATATGTTTATCAACAATCTGGACAAGGGAATTGGGTGTACCCTCACTAAGTTCACAGAAGGCTCTAAGCTGGGAAGGAGTGCTGATCTGCTGGAGGGTAGAAAAGCTCTGTAAAGATTTCTGGATGACCTGGATTGATGGACTGAGGACAATTTTATGATTTTCAACAAGGCCAAGTGCCTGAAGAAAACGAGGCTCAGGGGGAACCTTATCACTCTCAAACACCTGAAAGGTCAGTCTCCTCCACCAGGTAACAAGTGACAGGACTAATGGGAATGGCCTCAAATTGCACCAGAAAGTTTTAGATTAGAAACAGTTTCTCACCAACAGGGCTCTCAAGCACTGGGACAGGYTGCCYAGGGAAYTGGTTGATACCATCCCTGGAGGTATTTARAAGATAYGAAGATGTGGCACTTAGGGACATGGCTAAGTGATGGACTGGACTGGACAGGGTTAATTACTGGACTTGTTGATCCTAAAGGTCTTTTTCAACCTAAACAATTCTAAACTTCACACTGCTGACTGATTCTTGCGTGATACTACAYATAACCCTGCAGCTGGGGCATATGGTATGAAAACTATTCCTTAGAATAGTCAAAAATTTACATTTGGCTTGAATGTTAAACTGAGAACATCTTACTTACTTTCTGAAAGGGAAGAATATAAAAAAGACCAGAGGGATCCTTAATTTCATCCAGTTGATTTGCTGTAAAKGTTTTTAAGCGTGCAGTCTTTGACCTGAACTGACAGTTGGGAATAACGCTGGAAAAGAATGGGAAATTTCATATTAAACATGGTATGAAACACATTCATTTTCTTTATGCCACTTTCAATAATATTTTTGCTGCTGTATTTTGACCATTAACTAGAGCCAGTTGTGAGGGAAATACTTAATTTCTGACAACTCCAGTGCAGACCAGACGCCTTTTAGAAAACCACCGGAACCACAGCCCCTCCACCGCACACTGCGCTGATCTGCAACCATCACCCCCTGCCGCCGGCACAGTAAGAGCGCCGGGGGTTCTGTCCCGTTCCGGCCGGTGTGACACGGAGGGCAGGGTGGCGCCTGCAGCCGCCGCAGGGGCGGGGCGGGGCCAGGCCGCGCCTCTCCGCAGCGAACGCAACGCGCCGCGGGCCCGCGCTCCGGTGAGGGGCTGAGGAGTGCGGGGCCGACCGGGAGCGGCAACGGCAGGGACGGAGCAGCCGTGAGGGGACGCCCGGCGCCTGCCCTGCCCCGTCCCCTCACCTGACGTTCGCGTGGCTGTAGCCGATCTTGGCGTTGTAAGCGCCGTTATCCAGCACCAGCGTGGCCATGCTCCCCACGGCGCCACGGCCGCCGCCGTCCCAGTATTGATCCGCCACCGCCGTGGATGTGTGCGGTGACCATAGAGCGGAGGAGCAGCGCGCGCGTGGCCGGGCGGGAYGCGGTGTGCCGGCAGAGCTCCGCCTCTGCCGCGGGCCGCGCGCCGTGCCGCTGACGCTCGCGGAGCTGCGGCCGCCATTGGCCGGGCGTGACCCGGCAGCGCTCGTCACACGCTGGGSGGGGAGGTGACACGGCGTCACCGCGGACAGCGCCCGGCCYGGCACTCGCCCCAGCCCCGCGGGGGCGGCACCGCCCTCTCGGGACGGGCCGAGTCCGAGAGCCCGCTGTGGGAGTCCCTGCCGGCTCTGGATGCTGCCGGGCGGGAGCCCCGCGCCGCGGGACAAAGGTGGTGAGTGACAATCACACTGAGAAATGAGCAGCAGCATGGGCCTGTGCTGTGTAAGAATGTGACAAAATGAAAAGGAGACAACTCTTTAAATTCCACCATCATTATATTACTGTTACAGAATCACAGAATCAATTAGATTGGAAAAGACCTGAGATCACCGAGTTCAACCTGTGACTGAACACCACCATGTAAACTAGACCATGGCTCTAAGTGCCATGTCCAGCCTTTCCTTAAACAGCTCCAGGKATGGTGACTACCACCTCCCAGGGCAGTCCATTCCAATGCCTAATCTCCCTTCCTGTGAAACAAACAAACAAACAAAAACCAACCAACCAACCAAACAATAAAAAAGTTCTTTCTGATATCCAACCTACACCTCTGCTGGCACAGTTCGAGAGTAAATCCTCTCATCCTGTCCCTGGTTGTATGGGAGAAGAGACCAACCTCCARTTGGCTACAACTTCCTTCATGTAGAAAGTTGTTCTAAGCAGCTGTGATTAACACTGTTTTAGTACAAGTTGCATGGGAAATGGTGCTATTGGAATTCTCTGTTCCTGGYCAGCTTTTGTTTTACTGAAGTCTGTGTGATACAGCACACACCTTTATACAATTACAGAACCATAGAACAGCCTCAAGTGGAAGGACCCTTGAAAGGGGTTCTGGTTCAACCTGTAATGGTAAAGGCAACCATGACGAGATTATCTAACACCCTGTCCAACATAATCTTGAAAACCYCCAGCAATGGGAACTCCACCACATCTCTGAGGAGTTTTTCAGTGATTGGTTGTTCTCACTGTGAAAAAGTTCCCTACACCAAGATGAAAGCTCTCCTGGTACAACTTAGACTTGTTGCCCTTTGTCTTCTTGTGAAGAGAGCACATCCATCTTTGTAGCCACTCTTTAAGTACTGGAATACTGTGATAAGGTCCCTTCTGAGCTTTTTCAGAAAACTAAATCCTTCAGTCTTTCTTCATAGCATGTGTTCTTGAGCCCTCTGATCTTCTTTATGGCCTTTGATATTTGGATGCTCTTCAGTTGTCCACAAATTTTTGAATTGCTGGGAGCAGAACTGGACACAATACTCCAGRTATGGCCTGAGAAGCACCAAGCATAGTGGGATGATCAAGTTTCTATCCCTGCTAGCAATTCCCCTGTGGATGCAACCCAGGATCTGCATTGCCTTCCTTGCTGCACTGATGCCCTGCTAAGTCCTGTTCAGCCTGATGTTCATCCAGATCATCAAGTCCTTTCCCACAAGGCTGTTTCCCTGCCACACTGGTCTCAGCCTGCACTGGGCTCCCTGGGTGTGTATGCCATCTCAGGTGCAGCATCTTRCACTTGTYTTGATGATGAATTTTGCTCTGTCTGTATGTTTTACTTACCATCTAGGRAGACCAATCTGATTTTTATTTATGCCTCCACATGTGTTATRTGCTGGGAGCTCTGWCCCTCGGGAGRTTTTGCCTGGCAGCCGATCATGCGACAGACAGCTTCCCCTGCTGCTCTGCAAGGCCCTGCCCACCTTGCTGTGGGGCAGATGCCCGGATGGGCGGGAAAACAGCGCG